>NC_091218.1:22130522-22158022 GCF_040958095.1 Procambarus clarkii | reverse complement strand
GACGAAGGATGTAACTAATTCACATTAATACTCTGACTTAAGTAGATTAGAAGAATGTTGGGACTTAGCTACTGGGCCAGTTATATGGGTCTCTACGATTTTCACTGACAGGATGGGTATGGGGGTCCACTAACACTCACAGGATGGGTATGGGGTCCACTACCACTCACAGGATGGGTATGGGGTCCACTACCACTCACAGGATGGGTATGGGGTCCACTACCACTCACAGGATGGGTATGGGGTCCACTACCACTCACAGGATGGGTATGGGGTCTTCTACCACTCACAGGATGGGTATGGGGTCCACTACCACTCACAGGATGGGTATAGAATCCACTACCACTCACAGGAAGGGTATGGTGTCCTCTACCACTCACAGGAAGGGTATGGTGTCCTCTACTACTCACAGGATGGGTATGGGGTCCTCTACCACTCACGGGATGGGGTATAGAATCCACTACCACTCACAGGATGGGTATGGGGTCCACTACCACTCACAGGATGGGTATGGGGTCCACTACCACTCACAGGATGGGTATGGGGTCCACTACCACTCACAGGATGGGTATAGAATCCACTACCACTCACAGGATGGGTATAGAATCCACTACCACTCACAGGATGGGTTTCGTGTATTGAACTCCTCACAGATCAAGCTAGTCAAGCAGGAATGAAGTAGACCATACTTCAAGGTCTACTATCCTTCATAGGATTGGTATATGGTCCTATCCTTTCCTCCACACACCTTGTCCTCCACCCCCTCGCCCCGTGTCCTGTCCCCCTTACACTATCTCAATGTTGCATCACTGTTACAATCTTCGTAAAAACATTTCAATGAATCGCTCAAGGTCCCTTTGTGTTTGAAGACCCTGCAAGGCACGGCCCCGCCCGTCATACACATACATACACCGGAATAGCTTTCATTCACGCCGCCAGTAGCTATGTCGTCTCCCCTTTACCGTTGTTGGTCCTTGTTTGTCTCAAGACGCCGGAAGTCGTGTATTCCACGACTCCATCTGTAGGTAGTTAAGATGTAAACTTTGTGTGTGTGTGTGTGTGTGTGTGTGTGTGTGTGTGTGTGTGTGTGTGTGTGTGTGTGTGTGTGTGTGTGTGTGTGTGTGTGATGGACCGGGACGCTGTTGAAGACTCGTTGAACACACCCGCAGACTCGTTGAACACACCCGCAGACTCGTTGAACACACCCGCAGACTCGTTGAACACACCCGCAGACTCGTTGAACACACCCGCAGACGCGTTGAACACACCCGCAGACTCGTTGAACACACCCGCAGACGCGTTGAACACACCCGCAGACTCGTTGAACACACCCGCAGACGCGTTGAACACACCCGCAGACGCGTTGAACACACCCGCAGACGCGTTGAACACACCCGCAGACGCGTTGAACACACCCGCAGACGCGTTGAACACACCCGCAGACGCGTTGAACACACCCGCAGACGCGTTGAACACACCCGCAGACGCGTTGAGCACACCCGCAGACGCGTTGAACACACCCGCAGACGCGTTGAACACACCCGCAGACGCGTTGAACACACCCGCAGACGCGTTGAACACACCCGCAGACTCGTTGAACACACCCGCAGACGCGTTGAACACACCCGCAGACGCGTTGAACACACCCGCAGACTCGTTGAACACACCCGCAGACGCGTTGAACACACCCGCAGACTCGTTGAACACACCCGCAGACTCGTTGAACACACCCGCAGACTCGTTGAACACACCCGCAGACGCGTTGAACACACCCGCAGACGCGTTGAACACACCCGCAGACTCGTTGAACACACCCGCAGACGCGTTGAACACACCCGCAGACTCGTTGAACACACCCGCAGACGCGTTGAACACACCCGCAGACGCGTTGAACACACCCGCAGACGTTTAGCCTTTTGAGTAGTTAAGCTTCCAAACCCCCGAAGTCAAAAGAGAGAAAAATCAATAGAAAACAAAAGACAGTCGGGAACCTGTTTCAAGAAAGCACATATATCTTGAGGTTATCTTGAGATGATTTCGGGGCTTTAGTGTTCCCGCGGCCCGGTCCTCGACCAGGCCTCCACCCCCAGGAAGCAGCCCGTGACAGCTGACTAACTCCCAGGTACCTATTTTACTGCTAGGTAACAGGGGCATAGGGTGAAAGAAACTCTGCCCATTGTTTCTCGCCTGCGCCCGGGATCGAACCCGGGACCACAGGATCCACAGGGGGAGGAGAAATTTGTTTTAAATTTATATGGCTTGCAGGTGCCTGACAGCTGAGTGGACAACGCTTCGGATTCGTAGTCCTGAGGTTCCGGGTTCGATCCCCGGTGGAGGCGGAGACAAATGGGCAAAAATGTTTCTTTCACCTTGATGCCCCTGTTACCTAGCAGTAAATAGGTACCTGGGAGTTAGACAGCTGCTACGGGCTGCTTCCTGGAGGTGTGTAACAAAAAGGAGACCTGGTCGAGGACCGGGCCGCGGGGATGCTAATCCCCGAAATCATCTCAAGATAACCTCAAGATAATGACAGCACTGTAGAGTGGAAGTCAAACCATCATGAAAATAAATAAAAAAAAACTATTTGTATAGCCTGTGTAAAAACCTAAAGGAGGAAGATGAACTCGGGCTCACCATAGCCCGTGCTACTTGGAACTTTTTCTTACAGGTAGCGAATCTTCAACAACAACAACAACAGGAGAATAAAAAATTTCTACTATTTTGTTTTCAGAAAATTTTGTTTGGAAAACAGAAAATGAGGTTTGTATTTTATAACGTTGGTACGTGGAATGTTATACGACTCGCTTACGTGGTAGGGGGAATGCTATACGACTCGCTTACGTGGTACGTGGAATGTTATACGACTCGCTTACGTGGTACGTGGAATGTTATACGACTCGCTTACGTGGTACGTGGAATGTTATACGACTCGCTTACGTGGTACGTGGAATGTTATACGACTCGCTTACGTGGTACGTGGAATGTTATACGACTCGCTTACGTGGTAGGTGGAATGCTATACGACTCGCTTACGTGGTAGGGGGAATGCTATACGACTCGCTTACGTGGTAGGTGGAATGCTATACGACTCGCTTACGTGGCAGGTGGAATGCTATACGACTCGCTTACGTGGTAGGGGGAATGCTATACGACTCGCTTACGTGGTAGGTGGAATGCTATACGACTCGCTTACGTGGTAGGTGGAATGCTATACGACTCGCTTACGTGGTAGGGGGAATGCTATACGACTCGCTTACGTGGTAGGGGGAATGCTATACGACTCGCTTACGTGGTAGGGGGAATGCTATACGACTCGCTTACGTGGTAGGGGGAATGCTATACGACTCGCTTACGTGGTAGGGGGAATGCTATACGACTCGCTTACGTGGTAGGTGGAATGCTATACGACTCGCTTACGTGGTAGGGGGAATGCTATACGACTCGCTTACGTGGTAGGGGGAATGCTATACGACTCGCTTACGTGGTAGGGGGAATGCTATACGACTCGCTTACGTGGTAGGGGGAATGCTATACGACTCGCTTACGTGGTAGGTGGAATGCTATACGACTCGCTTACGTGGTAGGTGGAATGCTATACGACTCGCTTACGTGGTAGGTGGAATGCTATACGGCTTGCTTACGTGGTACGTGGAATGCTATACGACTTGCTTACGTGTACGTGGAATGCTATACGACTTGCTTACGTGTACGTGGAATGCTATACGACTTGCTTACGTGGTACGTGGAATGCTATACGGCTTGCTTACGTGGTACGTGGAATGCTATACGACTTGCTTACGTGGTACGTGGAATGCTATACGGCTTGCTTACATAGTACGTGGAATGCTATACGGCTTGCTTTAGGAAAGTCACCCGATTTGCTTGGTCCAGTCGACTAGTTTGCTTATTGAACACTGGCTATGTTCTATATTAGTCATATATTGACTTATTAAGTCAATTCGCTACAATTAGCGACCAGGTTTACGAGTACTTACGTTTCACTCAACATTCCCTAACGCCAAAAAGTTAACCTGTGACGGTAAATTGTATACCCATTAATACTTGACTGTATACCCATTCATATGATTGTAAACCCATTAACTGCATATATAAATATTACGGAGGGGGGGGGGCGGAAAGGGAAGCTGGTAAACCCATTAAGGAAGGACTGTTATCCCATTAAGACGGGACTGTGAACCCTTTTAAGATCCTTGTGGCACCCGGGCGCCATCTGTTCCCTCTTTAGTGGAACAACCAGTAGGGCTGTGAGTGATTATGTGAGTAATTATCATCATGTGAGTAATTATCATCATGTGAGTAATTATCATCATGTGAGTAATTATCATCATATGAGTGATGATATTTGATGATTTTCTTGAAGATTACCTCCCAAGTCGCGTTATTTTTGTGTGTCGTACACACAAATATGTGTTTATCTCTGCTTCTTTCTCCATTTTCTCTATCTGTCTCTCTCTGTCTCTCTCTGTCTGTCTCTCTCTCTCTCTCTCTCTCTCTCTCTCTCTCTCTCTCTCTCTCTCTCTCTCTCTCTCTCTCTCTCTCTCTCTCTCTCTCTCTCTCTCTCTCTCTCTGTCTCTCTGTCTCTCTCTCTCTCTCTCTCGCTCTCATGCGGAGTTCCATCTCTCGAAGCTCATTCCACCTTTCATTCTTCTGCAAGAGTTGTCAAATGTATGATGGTCCACGCCCTTCCTCCCTCTCTCACCCGCCTTGGCCGCCACCAGGCGGGGCCCGGCGGAGCGTCACCACCTCTTCCTCTTCCCGCGCTCCCGCCGGGGCGCCGTGGGGCGGAGGGGGCGTGTCTCCCACCATTGTGTCACCAGCGGGGCTACAGCAGCAGGTGGTGTCTATGTACCCTCCACCCTACGACGCCCTCAGACATCCTGAGCCATATATATATACGCCCAAACAGCCGCCGCCGCCGCCGCCCCCTCCGCGTCCTCTTTCAACACTGTTCTTGCTTCGCTGCTCCCGCTCACGGCGGCCGCGCCCTCTGGAACACGACGCGGGGGACTAAGACTATAGCCTCGTTAAACCCGCCGCCAAACCTGTTAATGAATGACAATCGTTTTACAGATGGCAATCTGTGCTCACACTAGGGAGGTTAAAGCAGCGGCCCGTCCTCCTCTGACGCATTCATCAATTTTAACACACTGTGTATTGAACGTTGTTGTTGTTGTTTTAGATTTTGTTACTCAGAACGAAATGTTCATGTAGCACGGGCTATGGTGAGCCCGTAACTGAGTTCGGTTATTCGCGATAACCTTGTTACTCTGATATTTGGGTCAAAGTTTTAAATGGAGGTGGGGTTTCCTCCTCTTTCCCTGTTGCTTTTTTGCTTCTGTTTTAGTCGTCTTTTAGTGTATTGAACATTCGTTTATTCTCATATATATAAATTAATATTCTTATGTAGTTAGACTTATGTATATTCTTATGTATAGTTAGATTATGTATAGTTAGGTTAGGTGTTTAGGTTCTGTTGGCGATTATTTGTATTTGTAGTACGTGGGTGAAGCATTTATAGCGTTGTGGTTCGAACAGAATTCGTCAGTGAAGCACTTGTTCCGGAAGTGTTCGAACGAAATTAGTTGTGAGTCGTGTGTAAACCGTTTTTCATTCATAAACAGAGGGTGTGGCGGGTGGATGGAATGGACTTTTCGTTGATGATAACGGACTGGAGCACAAATAAAAACCTTTTACTCGTTACTAATGACACCATCTGAACCCATGTCAGGTGTCTCAAACACACTATCTGAACCCATTTGGCAAAGACTGATTTTGCCAGCGACTGATATACCAATCCTGAGAGAGCCAGACAGAGAGGACGACAGAGACAGAGAAGAATGACAGTCCCCACACACACACACACACAGTGACACAGACAGAAGACAGAGACAGAGAGACAGGATAGACCCGGGCCCTGCCGGGTAACACCAGTCGTCGCAGCTGTGTAAAAAGAGATATGAGGTCTGCAGGTCGCAGGAGAGAAAATAAGCCGCGAACCAAGAGACAAAATATAATCGTGCCTACCTTGAGGTTACCTTGAGGTGCTTCCGGGGCTTAGTGTCCCCGCGGCCCGGTCGTGGTGCCTAGGTACTGCTTGTCTATATAGGCCGCACAAGCCAGGCTGGCTTGTCGCGGGTGCTGCTGTTGCAGGAGCTGTTGCAGGAGCTGTTGCAGGTGCTGTTGCAGGTGTGTGCCGAGGACCTTGAATGTTAATAGCCAACACCCACGGGCGCCGCCCCTGGTGGCGCCGGGCGTGTCGGTCTTGGGGGTGGAGACTTCTGACAGGTGTCTAGAGCGGAAAACTGAAGTGTGGTAAACAGACCACAGCCGCCCTCGCAGGGAAGACAGGTGTTAGTTTACCTGGGGGGTGCTACGGTACCCTGAGGGGAGGAGGGGAAGGTGTTAGTTTACCTGGGGGGTGCTACGGTACCCTGAGGGGAGGAGGGGAAGGTGTTAGTTTACCTGGGTGGTGCTACGATACCCTGAGGGAAGGAGGGGAAGGTGTTAGTTTACCTGGGTGGTGCTACGATACCCTGAGGGAAGGAGGGGAAGGTGTTAGTTTACCTGGGTGGTGCTACGGTACCCTGAGGGGAGGAGGGGAAGGTGTTAGTTTACTTGGGTGGTGCTACGGTACCCTGAGGGGAGGAGGGGAAGGTGTTAGTTTACCTGGGGGGTGCTACGGTACCCTGAGGGGAGGAGGGGAAGGTGTTAGTTTACCTGGGTGGTGCTACGGTACCCTGAGGGGGGAGGGGAAGGTGTTAGTATACCAGTATACCAGTGTTACGTTACTTCTCTTGGTCAAAACACTAGAGTAAGATGAAGGTGTGCCAAATAATCAATTTTGGTACACTGGATGCGAGTATACTTGATATATAACGTCTTGGCACTGCTGGCACTGTTGGCAAGTATAACGTACTTGGCACTACTACTGCGTAAGTGTGTGTACTCACCTATTTGTGCTTGCGGGGGTTGAGCTCTGGCACTTTGGTCCCGCCTCTCAACTGTTAATCAACTGGTGTACAGATTACTGAGCCTACTGGGCTCTGTCATATCTACATTTGAAAATGTGTGTGTGTGTGTGTGTGTGTGTGTGTGTATGTATTTGTGTGTGTGTGCGCGCGTGCGTGCGTGTGCGTGCGTGCGTGCGTGAATGAGACCAGCCATGTAGCTCGGTCCTCTCTATTCTGGTCCTAGTCTCGTAGCAAAATATTTGCATTACCATTTTGTGCCTTATGAAAGAGTGAAATTCCCTGTCGACGCTCCATGCCCTAACACAGGTCTGACGTAGGTTACAACAGCGTGCTGCAGAGCTCGTCCTTGTGTAGAGTCCCTGGTGGGTTCCTTGTACACTCCTTCACTTATTCAGATTCCCATAACCTTACACTAAGGTTGTATTGAAGTCTTGTAGCCACTCGCCCGACTAAACCTGAAATCCAAGTCTTCCTAACTATGGCGTAATGGAATTGGGAGATATTATTAATAGTAAAATTAACGATATCATGATAGCCACTCTGAATACCTGGTTTTCCCCTAACTATATCCTTTAATTCAATATGTATTGCTATGATGCAGCCGACGAATTAGAAACGTTTTCGTGTCAAAAACCATTGTGATTGGTTTATAATCATGACGTCATTTACTCTTCCTTTTGAATATACTTCAGGGTTCGAATCTACTCAGGGGCAGTTTGGTGGTGGGTGTCCTCAGGAGACGTTGAATGGTTTAAGATGCTCTACCATCGTTCCACTAAACGATAACAAAGATGTGTGACCGACGAAATGTTTGTTTACGTGTATGTTCATTCGTGACGTCATCCACCCACCTCCCCCCACATTCATGAATTTCAAATCATTGTATTCAACAGAAGTTAGCCAATGAGAGGAGTTTCAGACCGTGACGTCACGCAAGTGGACCAATCAGACGAACGGATTAAGTGGCGGGAATATGACGTCACACACAAATAATCACACGCGCTAGAATGCATTTGACAGTCGCGCGTCACTTGGCGGGAAAAACATATCCCCCGTCATGAAGGGTTACGATAAGATGCTGAATTTATAGATTCGTGTGAGCGCCACTGACAAGATGCACAAATACAGAGGCATGATTGCCGTGCTGTCGTAGTTTGGGCGGACGTAGTTGTATGTTAATGAGAGGTGAGCAGGAACAAGGGCGGGAGATAGACAGGGCGATAGATGCGCCTGTGACGGCCTGTGTACCCTACCGCCATTACTCCACTTGAGGCTACGGTTATCTCTTGCGGTCATCTGGCGCCGGACTGTTGGAGGGGTAAGACAGAGCTCTGCCAATATGTTTATAAAGGTTTGGATAACGCCCAACGGCAGTTTGCATATCGCTCTTGGAGTAATTGAGGCTTACGGCAGGTCAAGCGGTAGGCAAGACGAATTTTTGCCTTCCCTGTAATTTGTATTTGGTACCTTCGTGAGCTGTTTGGAAGGGATAAATCACACGAGGCTGTTATCGGTCTCTGCTCTAAAGGGGGCCAAAAGTTGTTTCGAACTTTAACTACCCGAGGAAGGTAGAATATATACATTTTGATCGCCTGCTCAAAAGAAATGAAAGCAATCACTCGAAGGGGGAGAGAATAGGAATGGCAGAATTGGAGAGAGAGAGAGAGAGAGAGAGGGGAAGCGCCTGTGAACTATTTCCACACACACACACACACACACACATACACACACACACACACACACACACACACACACACACACACACACACACACACACACACACACACACACACACACACACACACACACACACACCTACCTCCCACAATACCCAACAAACGAGCTTGGATTCCACAAGGTTCCTCGATTTCTTATCTACGCTATCAGTGTCGAGCCGTACGATGATTTACAGACATAATAGGCTAACAAAGGTCATTAAACTAGTGCCCCATCCCCCCCCCTCTTGGAGGAGGAGGAGGGGGATACACCGTAGGAAATAGGGGGGCAACAATATAGCCCAAACGTCTCTATATCCATTTGGGATGCATCGCAGTGTCTCAAGGTGGGTAGTAACGACAGCCTAAACTACTGTATTCATTAAAGATGTATTTATTTGCCTACAAAAACGTATTTTAATTTATTTTTTGGCTAGGAAATTTCACACCAAATCGTCAATATTTTGCGTTTTTATATATATATATATTCCCCTAAAGGAATTCCACCATTGTACAGTAGAGCGGTACAGCAGGGCGGTACAGCAGGGCGGTACAGCAGGGCGGTACAGCAGGGCGGTACAGTAGGGCGGTACAGCAGGGCCGTACAGCAGGGCGGTACAGCAGGGCGGTACAGTAGAGCGGTACAGCAGAGCGGTACAGCAGGGCGGTACAGCAGGGCGGTACAGCAGGGCGGTACAGCAGGGCGGTACAGCAGGGCGGTACAGTAGAGCGGTACAGTAGAGCGGTACAGCAGGGCGGTACAGCAGGGCGGTACAGCAGGGCGTTACAGTAGAGCGGTACAGCAGGGCGGTACAGCAGGGCGGTACAGCAGAGCGGTACAGCAGGGCGGTACAGCAGGGCGGTACAGCAGGGCGGTACAGCAGGGCGGTACAGTAGAGCGGTACAGTAGAGCGGTACAGCAGGGCGGTACAGCAGGGCGGTACAGCAGGGCGGTACAGCAGGGCGGTACAGCAGAGCGGTACAGCAGGGCGGTACAGCAGGGCGGTACAGCAGAGCGGTACAGCAGGGCGGTACAGCAGAGCGGTACAGCAGGGCGGTACAGCAGAGCGGTACAGCAGGGCGGTACAGCAGAGCGGTACAGCAGGGCGGTACAGCAGGGCGGTACAGCAGAGCGGTACAGCAGGGCGGTACAGCAGAGCGGTACAGCAGGGCGGTACAGCAGGGCGGTACAGCAGAGCGGAACAGCAGGGCGGTACAGCAGGGCGGTACAGCAGGGCGGTACAGCAGAGCGGTACAGCAGGGCGGTACAGCAGGGCGGTACAGCAGAGCGGTACAGTAGAGCGGTACAGCAGGGCGGTACAGCAGGGCGGTACAGCAGGGCGGTACAGTAGAGCGGTACAGCAGGGCGGTACAGCAGGGCGGTACAGCAGAGCGGTACAGCAGGGCGGTACAGCAGGGCGGTACAGCAGGGCGGTACAGTAGAGCGGTACAGCAGGGCGGTACAGCAGAGCGGTACAGCAGGGCGGTACAGCAGGGCGGTACAGCAGAGCGGTACAGCAGGGCGGTACAGCAGAGCGGTACAGCAGGGCGGTACAGCAGGGCGGTACAGCAGAGCGGTACAGCAGGGCGGTACAGCAGGGCGGTACAGCAGAGCGGTACAGCAGGGCGGTACAGTAGAGCGGTACAGCAGGGCGGTACAGCAGGGCGGTACAGCAGGGCGGTACAGTAGAGCGGTACAGCAGGGCGGTACAGCAGGGCGGTACAGCAGGGCGGTACAGCAGGGCGGTACAGCAGGGAGGTACAGTAGAGCGGTACAGCAGGGCGGTACAGCAGGGCGGTACAGCAGGGCGGTACAGCAGGGCGGTACAGTAGAGCGGTACAGCAGGGCGGTACAGTAGAGCGGTACAGCAGGGCGGTACAGCAGGGCGGTACAGCAGGGCGGTACAGCAGGGCGGTACAGCAGGGCGGTACAGTAGAGCGGTACAGCAGGGCGGTACAGTAGAGCGGTACAGCAGGGCGGTACAGCAGGGCGGTACAGCAGGGCGGTACAGCAGGGCGGTACAGCAGGGCGGTACAGTAGAGCGGTACAGCAGGGCGGTACAGCAGGGCCGTACAGCAGGGCGGTACAGCAGGGTGGTACAGCAGGGCGGTACAGCAGGGCGGTACAGCAGGGCGGTACAGCAGGGCCGTACAGCAGGGCGGTACAGCAGGGCGGTACAGCAGGGCGGTACAGCAGGGAGGTACAGCAGGGCCGTACAGCAGGGCCGTACAGCAGGGCGGTACAGCAGGGCCGTACAGCAGGGCCGTACAGCAGGGCGGTACAGCAGGGCGGTACAGCAGGGCGGTACAGCAGGGCCGTACAGCAGGGCGGTACAGCAGGGCGGTACAGCAGGGCCGTACAGCAGGGCGGTACAGCAGGGCGGTACAGCAGGGCGGTACAGCAGGGCCGTACAGCAGGGCGGTACAGCAGGGCCGTACAGCAGGGCGGTACAGCAGGGCGGTACAGCAGGGCGGTACAGCAGGGCCGAACAGCAGGGCGGTACCGGGGGACGTCAGGGCGGTACAAGGACGTCAGGGGGTACCGGGGGACGTCAGATCGATACCGGGGGACGTCAGACCGATACCGTGAGACGTCAAAATCGTACCGTGAGACGTCGGTGGTACCAGGAGGGTGGTGCAACATGGAGCGTTAAACGGTACAATATGGAGCGGTACCGGGCACATCAAGAGCCCGGTACCCGAGCCCGGTAATCGCTAGCCCAATCACTGACGACGGTGTTGAAGGCTAAAGGGCCACATTTACCCAGAGATGGTATCGAAAGGTTTTTTTTTCTCGGTTTTTATATCCCTTATCTACATAATTACACACCTGGGCTCGCCGCCTCTCTCTGGTGCGGTACTGGTGCAGGTATGGTGGTGAGGGAGAGTGAGGGAGATGGGGAGGGGGAGGGGGGGTCACTATACTGCTTGTCTTGGTCAGGAAGGGGTCACTATATTGGTGTTTTGTTCAGGAAGGGGTCACTATATCGCTGTTTTGTTCAGGGAGGGGTCACTATATCGCTGTTTTGTTCAGGGAGGGGTCACTATCGCTGTTTTGTTCAGGGAGGGGTCACTATATCGCTGTTTTGTTCAGGGAGGGTTCACTATATCGCTGTTTTGTTCAGGGAGGGGTCACCTCGCTGACGTCATCTGGTCGCACCTCGCTGACGCCATCTGGTCGCACCTCGCTGACGTCATCTGGTCGCACCTCGCTGACGTCATCTGGTCGACCCTCGCTGACGTCATCTGGTCGCACCTCGCTGACATCATCTGGTCGCACCTCGCTGACGTCATCTGGTCGACTCGCCCAGCTGTAAATGCATCATCCTCGTATTATCAATACCAATAACTATCGGCCGACTCTAAGCACCTAACCCAACCCCAGAACTAACTACACATGAAATTACAATATGTGTAAGCATAATACATTATATCCGAATACATGCGGATCTTGCATACATAATATGTATAAATTTACGGAGGGGAGGGGGGCTTTGGGGTCGGCCACTGCATGGACCGGCTTGTGAAACCGGTTCTTAGAGGCGGGGTCCAATAGCTAACACCTCGATCTTGCAGGCAGAAACAGATGAGCAAAAAAATACGACCAAACACACCCTGAATGAAAGGCATTGCGTCAATTAACCAGGAACTAGAATAGAGGGGCTTGGGAGCATTGACTTGACGGCACACCACATGTAGGGGAGTATATGTAGCTGAGTACACACACATAGACAGATGTGTCAAGAGACATAAACAGGTGTGGTATTAGAAGGGACAGATTCACGAAGCAGTTACGCAAGCACTTACGAACGTGTACATCTTTTTCCTCAATCTTTGACGGCTTTGGTTACGTTTATTAAACAGTGTACAAGCATGAAAACTTGCCAATCAACTGTTGTTATTGTTATAAACAGCCTCCTGGGGCTTCGGAGCTCATTAACTGTTTAATAATTGTAAACAAAGCCGCCAAAGATTGAGTAAAGATGTACAGGTTCGTAAGTGCTTGCGTAACTGCTTCGTGATTCTGGCTCCAAGGTGGTGTAGGTGTTTGTAAGGGTGCTGCTCTAGGCTGACAAAGAGCCCTTGCCTCCCTCCTCCACCTCATTGTCTCATTCTCTAGTGTTTGTTAGGCAGGTGTTGTAAGGCAGGTGTTGTATGAAGGTATTATAAGGCAGTTGTTGTGTATGTAGATGTTGTAAGGCGGGTGTTTTATGTCGGTATTATAAGGCAAGTACTGTATGCATGGGGGGCTAATAGCTAAGTGGACAGCGCTTTAGATTCGTAGTCCTGAAGTTCCGGGTTTGATCCCCGGTGGAGGCGGAGACAAATGCGCAAAATGTTTCTTTCACCCTGATGCCCACTGTTCACCTAGCAATAAATAGATACCTGGGAGTTAGACAGCTGCTACGGGCTGCTTCCTGGGGAGTGGGGGGGGTAACAAAGAGGAGGCCTGGTAGAGGACCGGGCCGCGGGGACGCTAAGCCCCGAAATCATCTCAAGATAACCTCACAGATTGGGCCATAGGCCTAAAGAACCCTGACAAAAGGTTCAAAGACAATGACAAAAAATGTAATTTTTTTTAATAAATTCTTTGTGTCTATGTTCACTAGGCAAGAACTTAACTTTGTGCCTTCAACTAAGGAAATCTATATTAGTAGTAGTTCCTAACTAGTGGTTACTAGTCAGCTTCTACTAGTAACTAGTGACTAGTTACCAGGGGCCAGATTCACGAAGCAGTTACGCAAGTACTTACGAACCTGTACATCTTTTCTCAATCTTTGGCGGCTTTGTTTACAATTATTAAACAGTTAATGAGCTCCGAAGCACCAGGAGGCTGTTTATAACAATAACAACAGTTGATTGGCAAGTTTTCATGCTTGTAAGCTGTTTAATAAATGTAACCAAAGCCGTCAAAGACTGATGAAAGATGTACACGTTCGTAAGTGCTAACGTAACTGCTTCGTGAATCTGGTCGATGATCTCCCAGGTTGACTTATAGGGGTTACTAGGGAGGAGAATCTATAGGTAGATTCTCTATAGGTATAGGTAGAATCTATAGGTAGATAAGGAGAAACTATAAGTAGAAAACGTAAAAGCCAAACTCAAGACTGGACAAAGTGTTTGCCAAGGTGCTAAAAGAATGTTAAGAAGAGCTCAGTGAGCCCCTGCACGTGTAATAAATCATTAGACCTCAACAGAGTACAGGAGTCGTTGAAGGTTGTTAATTGTGGCGCAGAATTTTAATTAAGACGGGAGATAAATCACTTGCGTCAAACTATCGGCCAATTAGCTTAACGTCTATTGTGGGAAACAGTACTGTGAATCAGTAATCTCAAAAGTCATTTCTTCTTGTGAAACGTCAATTAATAAACGGTTCACACAACATTGCTTTACTAACAACTTGTTCATTACATACAAGGATCATCAATTAATTTGGACGCCTTTAGACTAGGGTAAAAGTTATGCCCAGAGATCTAAATACCTTTCATGTGAAGAGAGATTAAAACAGCTTAATTGACACACTTGAAAGACGAAGATTAAGTGAATATTTATACACAAGTGAAGATTTATGGGTACGTGCACTCGTATGAAACGACTAAGAACCACAGGGAGCAAAGTATTCATATGGAATTTGCAGAATGCTTCAGCTGTGTCTGGGTACAAGTGACAAGATGAACAACCCAGTGGGTTTTCTTCCTATTGGGGAGTGTTGTACATGCTGCTATGGCGGTGTGTCCACTCACAGGATGAGTGGCGCTGCCCAATACTGTCACTATGGCGATGTGTCCACTCACAGGATGAGTGGCGCTGCCCAATACTGTCACTATGGCGGTGTGTCCACTCACAGGATGAGTGGCGCTGCCCAATACTGTCACTATGGCGATGTGTCCACTCACAGGATGAGTGACGCTGCCCAATACTGTCACTATGGCGGTGTGTCCACTCACAGGATGAGTGACGCTGCCCAATACTGTCACTATGGCGGTGTGTCCACTCACAGGATGAGTGGCGCTGCCCAATACTGTCACTATGGTGGTGTGTCCACTCACAGGATGAGTGACGCTGCCCAATACTGTCACTATGGCGGTGTGTCCACTCACAGGATGAGTGACGCTGCCCAATAAACTCGACCCTCGGGGCAAAATTTACAATTTAAAATCCAACGTCTGGAAGCAGTCGACGCCTGACTGGGCCACCCATCGTAAAGGTAACATTTACAACACTAAGAAGACCTCATAAACACCAGCTTCGGCCTTGATACAAATTCTTGCGATATTAAACATTTCGCTTTAATCGTCTAGTTACACACAGAAACATTTAGGGGGAAGAGCTGTGTTTGTGCTCGAGCAGCGTGTCTAATGTTGGTGTGAGGAGTCTATGGGGAGTGTGAGGAGTCTGGACCAGACTAGACCAGTCTGGACCGGACTGGACCAGTCTGGACTATCCTAGACCAGCCTGGACCAGCTTGGACTATCCTAGACCAGCCTGGACCCGCCTGGACCAGCCTGGACCAGCCTAGAGCAGACTAGACCAGCCTGGACCAGCCTGGACCAGCTTGGACTAGCCTAGACCAGCCTGGACCCGCCTGGACCAGCCTAAACCAGCCTAGACAAGCCTGGACCAGCCTAGACCAGCCTGGACCAGCCTAGACCAGCCTAGACCCCTCTGTTCCCAACTGGAAGACCTCCCCCCCCCCCCCACCCCGAGATGACACATATCATCAGAGCGGGAGGCTGATCTCCCTAAAAAAAAACTCATTCGAATACGTAATTTTGTTTGCTGTCTTAGCGGGAGCCCCCTTGAGCGGTGTTTGCTGAGCCCTTCCTCACTCGCACAGCTGTCTGTGAGGAAGACTCTGGCAGGAAGAGTGAGGAGAGGAAGTGGGAGGGAGAGATAAAGAGGGGAGGAAGTCAGTGGAGAGATGGGAGGAAGAGCAGGTGGGAGAGAGAGAGAGAGAGAGAGAGAAGGAATAAGAAAGGATAGGAGGATATTGGTCAACATCTCGCTTCAGTACTCAGGAATCTCTTGAACGTCGTCTCATCAGAGTGTAAGGGATTATATTCAGTGAGGCATCTGGAGCCGTCGGTGTGGCAGGCGGCCCCCAGATGGGCGGGCTTGGGCTCTCTCCCCTTCTCAACACAAGGCGGCCATGTGCTCAATATGGAGTCACGTTGGTTCTCCTTGTAGTCCCCTCTCTCTCAAACTTAATTTGTGATGTGTGTGTGTGTGTGTGTGTGTGTGTGTGTGTGTGTGTGTGTGTGTGTGTGTGTGTGTGTGTGTGTGTTCTTGCGGGGGTTGAGCTCTGGCTCTTTGGTCCCGCCTCTCAACTGCCAATCAACAGGTGTACAGGTTCCTGAGCCTACTGGGCTCTATCATATCTACACTTGAAACTGTGTATGGAGTCAGCCTCCACCACATCACTGCCTAATACATTCCATTTGTCAACTACTCTGACACTGAAAAAATTCTTTCTAACGTCTCTATGACACAGTATGTGAGTGTGTGCGTGCGTGCGCGCGATATCCCAGCCATCTGAAAGAAGTGCAATTATCCCGGTAATACACTGGGAAAAGTACTAAGGATGAACGTGGTAAAGTCTGCATGGATTTAGCAAGTCTGAATTATGCCTGACAAACGTAATCGAATTCTATGATAACGTGACCAAAATACAACGACAAGGGGATAAAGAAGGTTGAAGTAAACTGCATCTTCCTAGACTATCAGGAAGCATTTGAAACTGTTCCTTGTGACTGGTGCACAAGAGGGTGAAAACAATCTTAGCGGTTGACACTAGACTAACAAGGGCACAGCACGAAGGGTCCCAGTTAAACAATAGGTGTCGAGCTGTGTCTCGGGTCAGCCCGTTCTCGCACTTGCTTATAGTCAATATTGGCTTATTTAATAAGTGTATATGTGACATACTAATTGATTGTAAATATTTTAGTTTACCTTGAAAAGCTTCATAGAAAACACCGACCTTACCTAACCTTCTTAGCATGTTAAGATAAGCATCGTATTGCTTCTTAATTACAATTATTACTTAACCTATACCGTTGATAGGTTAATAGGTTGATGGGGATCATGATCACAACATGAAAGATACTGCGTGACAAGACAAGGAGAGCTACCTCCTTCAGTTGAGCGAAAGCAGGACAAGGGGAAATTGACTGAAAATAGAAACACAAGTCGAAGGAAAGACTCGCATCCTTTTCAGGAGAACAAGTGGACTGCACTTGAAGAAGAAGTTGAGGAAGCCACCTCCACGAGACTTAAGACCAGACACAGCAGAGAGTTCCACTCCCAGGAAAGTTAAACAATAACACAACAATTATAACAAGAACAGTAGGCGAGCCATCAAGAGTTGTACCTCTCTTCACTGTAGTTACCACCACCACTACCACCACCACTACCACCCCACCACCACCACTACCACCACCACTACCACCACCACCACTACCACCACCACCACTACCACCACCACCACCACCACTACCACCACCACTACCACCACCACTACCACCCCCCCCATAACCACCACCCCCCCCACCCACCCCCACCACCACCACCCCCACCACCACCCCCACCACCACCACCACCACCCTCACCACCCCCACCACCACCACCACCACCACCACCGCTACCACCACCCCCACCCCCACCCCCACCCCACCCCACCACCACTACCACCACCACTACAACCCTCCCCCACCACCACCACCACCACCCACCACCACCACCACCACCCCCACCCCCCCCCCACCACCACCACCACCACCCCCACCACCACCACCACCACCACCACCACCACCCCCACCACCACCACCACCACCCCCCCCACCACCCCCCCCCCCCCCCACCACCCCCCCCCACCACCACCACTACCACCACCACTACCACCACCACTACCACCACCACCACCACCACCACCACCACAACCACCACTACCACCACCACCACCACAAGTTGCAAGCGCTGAGACACATTGTTACCAACCCCCACACAATACCCCTCGCATAATTTATCTAGGCAATTTAAGGAACACCAGCTCGTTCCCATACTACACAGGGAACTGTAATTGGTTTTCACCATAAACAGCACCCTGGAGCTCCCTCGAGCACCGCCCTAACCTAACCATCACCCCTGCAGGCTGGGCCTCTCCCCCAGGGGCCAGATTCACGATACGGGCTCACCATAGCCCGTGCTACTTTGGAACTTTTGTTCTAAGTTGCTGAATCTAAAACAACAACAACAACAGATTCACGAAGCAGTTACGCAAGCACTTACGAACGTGTACATCTTTCCTCAATCTTTGACGGCTTTGGTTACGTTTATTAAACAGTTTACAAGCATGAAAACTTGCCAATCAACTGTTGTTATTGTTATAAACAGCCTCCTGGTGCTTCGGAGCTCATGAACTGTTTAATAATTGTAAACAAAGCCGCCAAAGATTGAAAAAAGATGCACAGGTTCGTAAGTGCTTGCGTAACAGCTTCGTGAATCTGGCTCTAAGGTGGTGTAGGTGTTTGTAAGGGTGCTGCTCTAGGCTGACAAAGAGCCCTTGCCTCCCTCCTCCACCTCATTGTCTCATTCTCTAGTGTTTGTTAGAAAATTATTAGAAAATGGAAAAAAATGATCATAAGGAATACTTATAAGTCAAAATCAAGTTCTACAGCAATGGGAAATATGCTGACGTGAGTGACTTGAAACAAGTTTTTTTTTTTTTTTTCTAGTACCATCGGGTTTCGTACTCGATTGACAATCGCGAATCCCGGGGTTCGAATCCCGGGCGGGACAGAACTGGTTTTGCACGCCATCTTTCATTTGTAATGTCCTATTACAGCTAGGAGTAAGTAAGTACCCGTTGAACAGCTGGAAGAACACATCAGGACAGCTGGAAGAACATCACATCAGAACAATTTGAAGAAGAACACATCAGAACAGGTTGAAGAACTTCACATCAGAACAGGTTGAAGAACATCACATCAGAACAGGTTGAAGAACTTCACATCAGAGCAGGTTGAAGAACATCACATCAGAACAGCTGGAAGAACTTCACATCAGAACAGGTTGAAAACTTCATATGAGAACAGGTTGAAGAACAACACATCAGAACAGCTGGAAGAGCGCATCAGAACAGCTGGAAGAACATCACATCAGAACAGCTGGAAGAACATCACATCAGAACAGCTGGAAGAACAACACATCAGAACAGCTGAGAGCTCGCAATAGCCCAGCTGACAGCACTGTAGAGCAGCTGTAGCAGCTGGGGCAGAACAATACAAGTTTGGCTTGGGGGGGGGAGGGGGCTTGGTTGTAGGGGGGGAGGGGGTTTGGTTATGGGGGGGGAGGGGGTTCGGTTGGGGGGGGGGAGCAAGCTGCCGTCTGGGAGCAGCTGATTGAATTTCCAGCATAGAGATGGATGGGAGAGTAACGCAATTTGTGAGAGGGTATAGCCTCGTCCTCCCCACCTCGTACGCA
Organism: Procambarus clarkii; assembly: GCF_040958095.1. Lineage (NCBI taxonomy): Eukaryota > Metazoa > Arthropoda > Malacostraca > Decapoda > Cambaridae > Procambarus > Procambarus clarkii. The sequence continues at coordinate 22,138,836 of NC_091218.1, read as the reverse complement.
CGCAAGCGCGCGCACTCACACACACACACACACACACACACACACACACACACACACACACACACACATACACACACACACACACACACACACACACACACACACACACACACACATACTGATGATGCAAAAATTATGATAAGAATCAAGACAGATGAAGATAGAGACTACCGGATGACCTGGACAAACTGGAGGAATGGTCAAGAAAATGGCTGCTAAAGTTTAACTCGGGAAAGTGTAAGGTAATGAAATTAGGCGAAGGGAGCAGAAGGCTGAACACAAGGTACCATCTGGGAGGTGAAATCCTGCAAAAGTCAAATAGAGAGAAAGATCTGGGCGTTGATATCACACCTACCCTGTCTCCAGAACCCCACATCAAAAGGATATCATCAGCGGCATATGCAAGATTGATCAACATAAGAACTGCCTTTTCGAACCTTGTGTAAGGAATCGTTCAGGACCCTGTATACCACTTATGTCAGACCAATCCTGGAGTATGCAGTTCCAGCCTGGAGTTCATACCTAGTTAAACACAAGACAAAGTTAGAGAAGATTCAGTGGTGTGCCACCAGGCTTGTCCCAGAACTGAGAGGTATGAGCTACGAGGAAAGGCTACGGGAGCTAAATCTCACCTCCCTGGAAGTCAGAAGAGTAAAGGGAGACATGATCACCACCTACAAAATTCTCAGGGGAATTGACAGGATGGACAAAGACAAACTTTTTTAGCACGGGAGGAAATCGAACAAGGGGACACAGGTGTAAACCTAGTACCCAAATGAGCCACAGAGACATTAGAATTTTTTTCATTTTTTTTTTGTTAACTACTAGACATTGTAGTTAACATAACATAACATTGTAGTTAACTACATAAGACATTGTCGTAAACACCTTCGTCACGTTATTCTCCTCCCGCTGGTGTACGGCCAACACCAACAGCTTGCTTGCTTACTTCCTTCTCTCCATGCTCCCCCTTCCATCACTCTCCCATCCTGTGGGTAGGGGAAGGAGGGAGGCCTTCCCCCCACACACCTAACATCCTACCTCGCCAGCTGTCCCTTCCCTTTGCTTCCCTTTCACTCACTCACACACCTTTCCGCTTCCTCTTCCTCTTCCACGTTGCTCTACCTCTCCCAGCAAGCTAGAACCACTAATGACACACTCAAGTCATTACCCTTTACCCGCGTTTGTTTCTGTTTACCCGTGGCGCCTCCCGCGGGATACGAACCCTGGTGCACTTGTCGCTGAAGGAGGCGCCATCTAGCCCTTTTAACTCTCTCTTCCTCCCTCTCTCTCTTCTCTCTTTTCTCTTTCTTTCTTCTCTCTCTCCCTGCCCCCTATACCCAGGTGATTATGGCGGTAGTATCACCGTGCATCTGATTGGTGTTCCGGCTCTCTGATTGGTGTTCCGGCTCTCTGATTGCCTTACCATGTACCAGCTCCCTACAGCACCCTACGGCAAGGTAGGGCTGTCATCCCTGAACTATTATGTTTAACTGATCTCTAACCCTGTCCATGGAGGATAGAAGAAAATGTATATATGCTGGTTAGCATTGTAAATGTCTGGCCACGTCTGTGGTAGAAAATAATAATAATAATAAAAAATCCTTTGTGTTTTCCTATGCATGAGCAGCCTCCAACGTCCCTGCTATATGGTGCCATTAATTGTTCCCGCTATATGATTATAGTGGAGACACTATATGGGAGTTCATATATACTATATGGGAGTCTAGTCCACGTTAAGTCCACAAGTCATCACTAAATTGTATGGTGGTAAGTGAACAAACAGTTACTGGGATCAGTACTCGTCTGTGTTAACTCCAAAAGAATTCAACTTGTAACCAGGCCAGATGGTTAATTTAATTTTGCCCCGAGGGGCGAGTTTATTGGGCAGCGTCACTCATCCTGTGAGTGGACACACCACCATAGTGACGGTATTGGGCAGCGCCAGTCATCCTGTGAGTGGACACACCGCCATAGTGACAGTATTGGGCAGCGCCAGTCATCCTGTGAGTGGACACACCGCCATAGTGACAGTATTGGGCAGCGTCACTCATCCTGTGAGTGGACACACCGCCATAGTGACAGTATTGGGCAGCGCCACTCATCCTGTGAGTGGACACACCGCCATAGTGACAGTATTGGGCAGCGTCACTCATCCTGTGAGTGGACACACCGCCATAGTGACAGTATTGGGCAGCGCCACTCATCCTGTGAGTGGACACACCGCCATAGTGACAGTATTGGGCAGCGCCACTCATCCTGTGAGTGGACACACCGCCATAGTGACAGTATTGGGCAGCGTCACTCATCCTGTGAGTGGACACACCGCCATAGTGACAGTATTGGGCAGCGCCACTCATCCTGTGAGTGGACACACCGCCATAGTGACAGTATTGGGCAGCGCCACTCATCCTGTGAGTGGACACACCGCCATAGTGACAGTATTGGGCAGCGCCACTCATCTTGTGAGTGGACACACCGCCATAGCAGCATGTACAACACTCCCCAATAGGAAGAAAACCCGCTGGGTTGTTCATCCTGTCACTTGTACCCAGACACAGCTGGGACTGGCTTAACTGTCTCAAGTGAACATCTAACCCTTGTGCCGAGTTGAGACATTACCAGACAACCTGATGTGATCAGTCTCAGGCGTCCTAAGTTATCTTACAGCCAGAGAGTTTTAACTTTGGTGTCATCTCGTCAATACTGTTTCCGGGCGAGGTATTGACCTTAGCAATAGCCGCGTCTAGCGACCGTGAGAAGCAGCACAGCGGTCGTATCCCGCTAAACACACACCGAAACTACGACGTTGTACAACGTTCGAACAAGTTTTAACACCTAACCAGTTATAACAACCAATATAGCAAGTTGTAATAACATTCTAATACGTCTTAAACACGTTAAGCCAAGATGTAACAACTTTATTACAAGTTGTAACAAGCGGAAAATAGAGACAGTTTCGGTTTGTGTTTCCAGGGTTATTACTCTTAATCAATAACATTTTGGATGTTGATTTCCTCTGAGTGCTTTTTGAAGAGAGACGGATACTTGGATGAACATCAGTACATTTATTTTGCGAGCTAAATTGATGTTACTGTGTTTATTTCTACCCAAAACAAGTAATTCAAGGTTGTAGCCCAGACGTCTATGGGTAGTCTCGTTCAATTTGGCCCTGTAATTGTTGATTAGATGGCCATGGATCGGCTCCAGTGCATCCAGTAATACATGGTTCCTTCTCATACTGAATCCCATAAAATTCATGGTAAATCTAACACTGGCTCGTCCCTCTAAAAAAAAAAACGAAAAAAAAAGTCTAGAGAAATCCTTACAATATCAAAACATTCTGCACTGATCTCGGAAAATTAAAAAAAAAATAATAAAAATCTTAAAAACTTTGCAGGTCAGATGCTTAGCCTCACTCAATTTTGCGGTGAATGGTGAGGTGTAGGGGACTGCCATAGGCGTAACTGATAAGACAGTTTGATCAGACATGTTAAGAGGCTGAATATTGAGGCAATAGACAATGTACAAAAAGAGTTAGGGGTATGGGTAGTGACCAGGGGGGGGAGGGGGTTGTGACCAGGGGGGGGGGGGGGTAGTGGCCAAGGGGAGGGGGAGGGGGGGCTGGGGAGGGGGAGGGGGGGCTGGGGAGGGGGCGGACCGTCCTCAGAATGAAACAGGTGAAATGATATAGATAAGGAACTACAATATGTCAAACTACACCGCGACTGTAATGACCAAGGTTGATGGTTCCCTCCCATCTGTCATAACCATGTCTCGCTCTCTCGCTCGCGCGCGCTATCTCACTTCCCCCCCTCCCCCCCCCTCCCCCCCCCCCCCCTTCCGGCGCGAACAGGGCCGCGAGAGAAGACAGGCTACACTCGCTGATCCTTCGACTAACGACCCAATTAGCACTCTGACAACACATGATAACCTAATGAACAAGAATGTGAAACAATAAAGGCAACTTATTACAATCAAAATTCTTTCTCTCCCCCCCCCCCCCCGCCGTAATTATCCCATTGACATAGTCTAGAAGTGTGCTGCTGGCACATGGGAGCACCACCCTGGGAGGTCTCCCATGTGGTCACACTACTAATATTTCCACCACGACGCCGCAGGGGAACAAGTAGCCACCGAACCGATTGGGCAGTTTAGGGGGGGGGGTTGTGGTAATTACCGAGTGGGTTGAGAGGAGGGGGGAGTGGTGGGGTAGGGGGGTAGTTGGGGTAATTAGCAAAGATGTAATGACTACTACTCAGCACCCAAGACAGCCTCCCCCCCCCCCATCGTGCCCAAGGTACCTACATAATACATCTTCTTGAGGTTATCTTGAGATGATTTCGGGGCTTTAGTGTCCCCGCGGCCCGGTCGTCGACCAGGCCTCCACCCCCAGGAAGCAGCCCGTGACAGCTGACTAACACCCAGGTACCTATTTTACTGCTAGGTAACAGGGGCATAGGGTGAAAGAAACTCTGCCCATTGTTTCTCGCCGGCGCCCGGAATCGAACCCAGGACCACGGGATCATAAGTCCAGTGTGCTGTCCGCTCGGCCGACCGGCTCATAAATACATAAATAAACCTGAGGTATGTTTTTCGACCCGTCTCGTTCATTTAGGAACTTGAAGACTCCGTTAAGCGCAGCTGGGGCCCAGGAGCTTGACCTGGCTCTCCTTCGTCTTCATTTTATTTATAGTCTCAAGGACACAGGGGAAAGGGGCTTCAGATACCAGGGACCAGTAAGGGACAAAATGGGCAGTCTCCTCTTGCTGGAATTCTTATACCTCCTAATCCAAAGGATACCTGATCAACCAGGCTGTGACTCATACGTCAGGGTGCGAGCAGCCACGTCCAACAGCCTGGTTGATCAGTCCAGCAACCAGGAGGCCTGGTCGAGGACCGGGCCGCGGGGACGCTAAGCCCCGGAAGCGCCTCAAGGTAACCTCAAGGTAAGGTACTTGTTCAAATTACCGGCCCTCAAATGTTTGACTGGAATTCAATTTCTTTCTTTATTATGCACCCCATACCCATCCCGTGGGCGGTGGTGTAAAGGTTTTCAGAGGCACATAATGGGTTCAGGAACTGAACCCTCTAGTTCGTTTAGCTAAGCAAATAACAATCTTTTGACGCTAGTTACAAAATTATTAATGTTATATATACATGTAAACACTCTCATACATACATGTACATATATATATATATATACGTATACATATATACATACACATACATATCTAATAACTGGAAGAAAACTGGAATTTAGCGAGAGCTGAAGGAGAGTTCCTTTTGACCATGTCGTAGCTCAGTCGATTAAGGCAGCGTCTGGGATGCTCTCGGACGCAGGTTCGAATCCTCGGCACGGCCCTTGTGGATTTGTTCATTTTCTGGAGGAGAGACTCATGCATCTCAAGATGAATTTATGTTGCTCATGGAACAACCTGTTCTCCTGTTCTCCTCATTTTGACTTATAGCTTCCCCCTTAAGACTAAAAAAAAAATATTAGCGGCTCCCGAATTTGACCCGTTTTCTGTTCGTGGGTCCTCGGGTCAGTTAGGTTCAGGCAGTTTAGTACACCACTTTAGTGACGTTGTAAAGGCCCGGTTGAATGCCGTGTGAACAGCATGTACAACACCCCCCCCCCCCTACTTAAGTTAGTGGGGTGATAACTATTGAACTATTCTAAGTGTCCAATTATAGTTCGTCAATATCCATGCATAATTAATGCTTTGATAATACACACAGCACAATGCCTTTTGAGTATAATTTTGCTCGTTAGTCTCTGAAGCATATTCCTGAAGAACCATCTGGCTGCCTTAAGTCGTTAAATGTTGTTAAATTCTTCATGTTCTTCAAGAAGGGTGGTGGACCCTTTCAAGAAGGGTGGTGGACCCTTTCAAGAAGGGTGGTGGACCCCTTCAAGAAGGGTAGTGGACCCTTTCAAGAAGGGTGGTGGACCCTTTCAAGAAGGGTGGTGGACCCTTTCAAGAAGGGTGGTGGACCCCTTCAAGAAGGGTAGTGGACCCTTTTAAGAAGGGTAGTGGACTCCTTCAAGAAGGGTAGTGGACCCTTTCAAGAAGGGTGGTGGACCCCTTCAAGAAGGGTAGTGGACCCCCTTCAAGAAGGGTAGTGGACCCCCTTCAAGAAGGGTAGTGGACCCTTTTAAGAAGGGTAGTGGACTCCTTCAAGAAGGGTAGTGGACCCTTTCAAGAAGGATATAGTGGACCCCTTCAAGAAGGGTAGTGGACCCCCTTCAAGAAGGGTAGTGGACCCCCTTCAAGAAGGGTATAGTGGACCCCTTCAAGAAGGGTAGTGGACCCCCTTCAAGAAGGGTATAGTGGACCCCTTCAAGAAGGGTAGTGGACCCCCTTTAAGAAGGGTAGTGGACCCTTTCAAGAAGGATATAGTGGACCCCTTCAAGAAGGGTAGTGGACCCCTTCAAGAAGGGTAGTGGACCCCCTTTAAGAAGGGTAGTGGACCCCTTCAAGAAGGGTAGTTAGACAACACCAGACAACCTGTCCTCTTACAAGGAACGTCGCATTTCGTACGTATGCGTTACCTAAGGCCAAAAATTATCGTGCTAGAAAATGAAAGCGGCTGGCGAAAGTGACGTACTGTCCCGTTTTCTGTTTTGGGTCCTCTGGTAGGTTAGGATAAAGGCACTGTAAATTTGACCGTTTTCTTGACATTGGGGAGGAGGACGGACTGGCAGACATGTGTTATCTGCTAACTCGGGTGGCTGTGTCTGCCAGTCTGCTCCCCCTATACTCCCTTCCTAACTGTCATAACCGCCATCTGCTTTCCTGTCAAGCGAAGTCTGTGGTCTGTCAGCGTCCAATGACGGTTGGACTAGGCTGCCAAGGCAGCCGTCCGCACCTACTCTGTCTCCCCCCCTTCTAGCACAATCTGTCAATCCTTCCATTTACAAATTAGGGTCCTGGATGGCACCATTTGTGCTACGGCTGTTGTTATTATCGTTATTTGCATTACAGGAGTGAGTGAGTGGGTGACCGTGTGTGTGCGCGCGCCTACAACGCATTCCGCAGATGTCACAATGGAGGGAACACATGGCCTGCCTCTCGACCCGTCCTTTTGGCCTCGGCTTGCGACCCGCCACTGCCGCAACTGGCTTGAATTCTGGCACCTGGCTACACTTATGAGCGAGTTTGCTAGCAGTCTTAAGTGATACTGTACTGAGAGGCGTCGACAAATAATTAAAACCTTTGACAAATGTTTCTCATTTATATAGTTTTCCATTTGTCGAGAATAGGCTTCTCCTAACTCTGTTTCTGGTGTTTGAATGATAGAAAACGATAAGTTTGGCGGGAAGCCGTGACCATGCGATAAAAACAAAGTTTCTCTCAAGATATGTGATTAAATAGAGCGGGTGGAACAGTGGGAAGTCAGAGGCCGAACAGGGGGATAAGGAGGCGGTCGGAGTGGCCCATCTGCCAGGCCAGGACGAGGGGAACAGACGGTCCCTCGCAGGTTCCAAAGTCAACTCCTAAGGGGCCTCAGGTAGACGCCCCTCACCCCACCCTCGCCCCTCCAGCCTGGGGCAGTAAGGCCGGGTCTTGCCTGGGTCGCATCGCGGCCGGTACACCCAGATTGCACGGCTGATTGGCGCCACAGACTCTCGGGAAGAAACTTGAAACAAGGATGATGGCTCCTGAGTATACCTCCCCCCCCTGGCAGGCTGAGTATACCTCCCTCTGGCCGATATACTCAGCCAAGGAGAGACGACTTACCATGGTATGCTACCTGGAAGATAAATGCATTTCTCAGCTTAAATTCTGTCGGTTAAATTCGGTTTATTTGAGATAATACAATCCTCGAGACAGCAGAAGGCCTGTTGGTGCATGCGTTGCAACTTCTGTTTATAAACGCACCAAACCCATTCATCTATATGTATAGCCTACCCTTGAAACACTCCATTGACTCCCTCGTCTGATGTGTTGCCCAGTAATTTGTTTCGTAAATCAACAAACTTTTTTTTTTACAAACCCATATTTAAGCCAGTTTTTTCGGATTTCTAAAATAGTATAATTTTTATCCATTGTTTTGTTTTAATATATTTATCATAAACCCTTATGTAACAATCTTTATCCCTTGATTAACTATATCTACTCTTATTCCTCGCCTTTTTAAACAATATAATTTACGTAGCCTTTTGTTTTTTGTTAATTTACTTTTTTTCCAAAAATGAGACGATTCGAACACGTGGTTTAACTGTCATGTTTCTCTGTATAGATTCAAGTGAACTTAATTCCATTCTATAGTATGATAACCAGATATCATACTGGGCTAACAAAGGCAA
>NC_091218.1:22115522-22128022 GCF_040958095.1 Procambarus clarkii | reverse complement strand
TGTGTGGGGGGGGGTTGTGGGGTTTGTGTGTGGGTGTGTGTGTGTGTGTGTGTATGTGGGGGGGGGGGTTTGTGTGTGTGTGTGTGTGTGTGTGGTGTGTGGGGGGGGGTTGTGGGGTTTGTGTGTGGGTGTGTGTATGTGGGGGGGGGTTTGTGTGTGTGTGTGTGTGTGTGTGTGTGTGTGTGTGTGTGTGTGTGTGTGGTGTGTGTGTGTGTGTGTGTGTGTGTGTGTGTGTGTGTGTGTGTGGTGTGTGTGTGTGTGTGTGTGTGTGTGTGTGTGTGTGTGTGTGTGTGTGTGTGTATGTGTGTGTGGTGTGTGTGTGTGTGTGTGTGGTGTGTGTGTGTGCGTGTGTGTGTGTGTGTGCGTGTGTGTGTGTGTGTGTGTGTGTGTGTGTAGGGGGGGGGGGAAGGGTGCATGCAAGGGGGGCCCCCAGCTGGGAACAGTAAGAGAAGTACACCTGTGGACTCCTGTAGCCCCCTCGGCCACGAACACCCCTGCATATAGATACATACATTGTATTCATAAGTGGTGTGGGAGGTGGGATGGTCAGGTGGTGGATTGATCAGGTGGTGTGGGAGGTGGATTGATCAGGTGGATTGATCAGGTGGATTGATCAGAAATCCCCAATCAATTTCACATTTTAAATAGGAAGAAAAATGAAATTGAAGCCTCTGACTTTTGTCCAATTAAATTTGACCTCATTCCACTGGAATATAGGCCTATGTGAGGCAGTAGTGTAGACCTATACGAAGTAGTGAATAGATTTTACGATGATAGATTTCGACTTTACCTCACTAGAGGTTAATGAAGTAGGCTGAACCACCACCTCGTCCTCTTCCTTAATACGTCACTTTTGAGATGTAATCTACTAATCCGTTCAAAGATCGAGGCATTTGCAGATATCAAACCACCGTTATCTTGACGTATTTTAGACATCAGTCTAAATATGTTATCCTATTACCCTTAATTGTGGCCGGATGCATTATTGCAAGAAAATCTAAGAAATTGCTAGACCTAAGCTTCTATTTATTTATTTAGAAGAAGGTACATTTGAGTTAACAGAGAACATAGAAATTCAGTTGATTTTACATTCTTGTAAAGCCACTAGCACGCATAACGTTTCTAGATCGTTTAGAGCTGAGGTAAACACAATTATCGCGAGAAAATCTAAAGCCTTTTTTAAGCTTGGGAAGACTAGAATGGCATCAGCTATCGCCTTAACAATGCACATATCGGCCCATTTGATGCTGAAAATCAACTGACAGCCTTGTAATTAGTAAGAACATGACACAGAGACGGCGGCCAGGTATGAATATATATATGTGCAAGGAGCCACTCCAATGCCATACTTAGTTTCACATCTGAGAGCTTGGGTGATTGGGAATATCAATATTAACTTGCACCACCAACCACCAACCACGTTCAACCACCATCACCAACCACCAACCACCACCATCTCGTGCTTACAAGACCCCACCTGGGCTACCGTCTACAGTTTTGGCCACCAGACTACTGAATGGACTCCGGAGACCTTGAGGAGCATATCAAGTCTCTCTTAAAGCATGGAAATCAGGTGTTGAATGTAATCTTCGGCGTCAGCCGTCTTGCATACGACATTAGAGAGAAATAGTTATCTTTTCTTTCAAGGAAGGACTAGAATATGATCTAGAATATAGTATGACTATATTCTATATGACTTGAATATAATCTATGTATGGATTAGAGGCATGAATCCAAACGATATAATTCAGGCTATTGTAGGTCTGTAATCAAGCTAGACCTTGTAATAATATATTCGAGTTGGAAAAACTTAGGTTTTACAAGGATTAAAGTTAGCATTTTTTGTAATAGAATTATAGACAAATGGGTCAATCTTAATAGCGATTTTTTTTAGCGCGAAATACATTGGATTGTTTCAGAAATAGCTTCTTGAGGTTATCTTGAGATGATTTCGGGGCTTTAGTGTCCCCGCGGCCCGGTCCTCGACCAGGCCTCCACCCCCAGGAAGCAGCCCGTGACGGCTGACTAACACCCAGGTACCTATTTTACTGCTAGGTAACAGGGGCATAGGGTGAAAGAAACTCTGCCCATTGTTTCTCGCCGGCGCCTGGGATCGAACCCAGGACCACAGGATCACAAGTCCAGCGTGCTGTTATTCTATTAACCTCACCGTACGAGATGGAGAATGGCTGCCAGCTCCCAATGTGACTCCGGAAGCTCTGCAGAGAGTGTAGCCTTGGCACTCACGGTGCCATGAAGCCTGCTGCTTGGAAGCAGGAGGCCTGGTCGACGACCGGGCCGCGGGGACGCTAAGCCCCGGAAGCACCTCAAGGTAAGGTACCGTCTGTTCTCTCCCTCCGAGGGTCCCTACCGTCTGTTCTCTCCCTCAGGGGGTCCCTACTGTCTGTTCTCTCCCTCAGGGGGTCCCTACTATCTGTTCTCTCCCTCAGGGGTCCCTACTGTCTGTTCTCTCCCTTAGAGGGGTCCCTACCGTCTGTTCTCTCCCTCAGAGGGTCCCTACTGTCTGTTCTCTCCCTCAGGGGGTCCCTACCGTCTGTTCTCTCCCTCAGAGGGTCCCTACTGTTTGTTTTTTGCCTCAGAGGGTCCCTACTGTTTGTTCTCTCCCTCAGAGGGTCCCTACTGTCTGTTCTCTCCCTCAGAGGGTCCCTACCGTCTGTTCTCTCCCTCAGAGGGTCCCTACTGTCTGTTCTCTCCCTCAGAGGGTCCCTACTGTCTGTTCTCTCCCTCAGAGGGTCCCTACCGTCTGTTCTCTCCCTCAGAGGGTCCCTACTGTCTGTTCTCTCCCTCAGGGGGTCCCTACTGTCTGTTCTCTCCCTCAGGGGGTCCCTACTGTCTGTTCTCTCCCTCAGGGGGTCCCCACTGTCTGTTCTCTCCCTTAGAGGGGTCCCTACCGTCTGTTCTTTCCCTCAGAGGGTCCCTACTGTTTGTTCTTTGCCTCAGAGGGTCCCTACTGTTTGTTCTCTCCCTCAGAGGGTCCCTACCATCTGTTCTCTCCCTCAGAGGGTCCCTACTGTTTGTTCTTTGCCTCAGAGGGTCCCTATACTGTTTGTTCTCTCCCTCAGAGGGTCCCTACTGTCTGTTCTCTCCCTCAGAGGGTCCCTACCGTCTGTTCTCTCCCTCAGAGGGTCCCTACCGTCTGTTCTCTCCCTCAGAGGGTCCCTACTGTCTGTTCTCTCCCTCAGAGAGGGGGCACGACGCCCCCCTCCACCCCACCACCCACACTTTCCACCGCCCACCACAGATGGGCTGCTTAATAAATTATTTATACTAATAAATAATTTATTACCCTTCCTCCTCTACCCCCCCCCTTACCACCCCCCCCCCTTCAAGACCCCCACACAGCTTTACCCCCCCCCTAAGATTCAGACTGTTTATCTTCCGGTTTGTTCAGCTTCCAGCAGTACACCGCGCAGCTGTACAACTGGCCCCCCACATCTGCTTCCTTCAGAACAATTCACAGCTGTAGATCTGGCCACACACACACACACACCTGCCTGCTCTCTGTACTAAGTTCCTCTTCCCGCTCTCCTTTTTTCCAGATGTGCCCACATCTGCTCCCTATTGCACCACCCTCTACTACAAAGGTTTCCACATCTGCGGTACATACACCCACCAGAGCAGCATCCCCCCCCCCCTCTGACACACCTGCTACGTTCCTGCTCTGCTTCCTCCCGTCACAACCGGCCGTCTGCTGGGCCCGTCACACCTTCCGGCTCTGCTTGTGTCTGCCGTGACGGCTGCTGCTGCTGCTCTGGGCGCCGCCCGACCCACACACACACACACAAAGCTCCTCTGGACTCTCCTTCTATAGTGCCTTCGTCGCTAATCCTCTTGGGGTCACTTCCTAGGGTGACGGGGGTCCTATGGGCCCGCCTGACCCCCACAGCCTGACCCCCCCCCCCCTCGCCCCTCTTCCTCCTTTTTCAAAGGGACACATTTGCTACGCCACCTCCAGTACTTCCGGAACCATCATGGCTGAGGTACCTGGCTGGCCCCTAAATAGACCCGATCCGGTAATCAGTTTCCTTAACTATTATCTTTTTCCTCTTTAAAATCCTTGTCAAAGAGTCTGTCGCTCACTCAAAATTATTCCTCCGGATGTGCTTCAGCAAATGTTAATTGAGCTGTTGTTAAATCCTTGGAAAAGGGGGTTGAAGGGCTATAGTTAACTGTGTCAACATCGCTGACTGCTCAGTGGCAACTCTAGCGCGTTCAGGGTGACGTTATCTTCAACTTGATTTATTGTGTGGAAAAGTTTCCTCATAGAGCCTTTGAGTCGCACCGTCAGATTCGCGGCTGGTACGGGGGGTGACTGCGAGAAATGGGAGGGACAGCCTCCCATTTCTGGGAGGAGGGGAGCGAGGGAGTGTCTAGGAGTGGCCCCATATATAGGGCAATATATGGGAGAATGAAAAATACATGAGCGACAGCCTGGTATATCATTTCCTATACAAGTAAGTGTGGTGGGGCTATATGCTTCCTATGGTGCCGACTATAAGGCATAGGATATAATGCTATAATGCTTTAGAAACTCGTAGTAAGTCTGGTAGAACTTCCGTTGGAGATGCATTTGAACTCATCGTGGTCCAGTGGGTAGTGCGTGTGTCCGAGGAGTCATAGAGATGTGTACCTGGGATCTGGATTATACCTGGATGTGGTTTTGGGAGTTCTTCTACTCCCCAATCCCGGCCCGGGGGCCTGGTTGGGCTTGTGAGAGCTTGGTCCAACAGGCTGTTGCTCGGAGCGGCCCACAGGCCCACATATCCACTACAGCCTGCTTGGTCCGGCACTCCTTGTAGAAAACTGCCCAGTTTTTTCTCAGAGACTTCTACTTTTGTTCCGGCAATATTTCATATACTCGCTGGGAGGGTGTTGAACAACCGTGGACCTCTGATGTTTATACAGTGTTCTCTGATTGTGCCTATGGCACCCCTGCTCTCCAATGGTTCTATTCTGCATTTCCTTCCATATTGTTCACTTCAGTATGGTGTTATTTTACTGAGTAGATTTGGGACCTGGTCCTCTAGTATTTTCCGTTTCTATCTCGTCTGCTCTCTCTCGTCTCCTTTCAAAAGAGTACATTTTGATAACTTTGAAACGATCCCAATTATTTAGGTGCTTTATCGCGTCTATGTAAGCCGTATATGTTCACTGTATTCCCTCTATTTCAGCTATCTCTCCCGCTTTGAAGGGGGAAGTGAGCACTGAGCAGTACTCAAGTTGGTACAGCACAAGTGATTTGAATAGTACTCATCTAGTTCTATTCACCTAGTTGTGCTTGCGGGGGGGGTTGAGCTTTGGCTCTTTGGCCCCGTCTCTATAAGCATGCTATTCAGGACTCTCTGAGTCGCAAATAGTATGAGCATTTTTTTTTCTACCACAGACGTGGCCACACATTTACAATGCTAATCAGCATATATACATTTTCTTCTGTCCTCCATGGACAGGGTTAGAGATGTGTTAAACATATAGTTCAAGGATTTATTGAACAATTAACCACAGAAGGTGATTCGGTGCTTTTAAAATGCTAAGCTAACCTATGAGCATTGTGATGTTCATACTATTCATTTGGATTTGGATTCATTTGGATTTCTCGTAATCCATTCTATCATTTTTCTAGCTGGCGCTATATTTGCTTGGTTATGCTCCCTAAACGTTAGGTCGTCACCCTGGAAACACAAACCTAAACTGTCTCTATTTTCCGCTTGTTACAACTTGTAATAAAGTTGTTACATCTTGGCTTAACGTGTTTATGACGTATTAGAACGTTGTTACAACTTGCTATATTGGTTATTATAACTGGTTAGGAGGTGTTAAAACTTGCTCGAACGTTGTACCAACTTCGTAGTTTCAGTGTGTGTTTGGCGGGCCATGCAGACATCATTATACCCAGATCCTTTACTTGTTGCTTTCCTACAATGAACAGATTTGAATGAGTTTTATACCCTGCATTTTGTTGAAGGTCTTCAACTTTTACAATGCCCAAGTACTTGAAATTTGGAATTTACCCTTCTTAAACCTCATGTTATATTCAACTGCCCAATTGAAAACTTTACAACAAAAACAACTCTCCGCTTGTAGTTTGTCAATGTCTTCCACAGAAACCATTTTCATGCTGATTTTTCTGCAAAAGGTGATCCTCCCCCCCCCCCCTCCCCGTCACCCATCCTAACCCCCACCCTCCCCTACCCCCATCCCCAGACCCCCCCCCCCCACCCCTTGGTAACCCGGGAAAGATTGACTGGGCACCAATCCTTAACGGTTTATCCATGTTCCAACAGCAATGAGGGGATTTGCTTTTTGGCCGATTGGCGGATCCAGATAAACATGAGTAGAGTATAGACTCATCAGGGACTAAGGCTCGCCAGGGGCTAAGGCTCGCCAGGGGCTAAGGCTCGCCAGGGGCTAAGGCTCACCAGGGGCTAAGGCTCGCCAGGGACTAAGGCTCACCAGGGGCTAAGGCTCGCCAGGGGCTAAGGCTCGCCAGGGACTAAGGCTCACCAGGGGCTAAGGCTCGCCAGGGGCTAAGGCTCACCAGGGGCTAAGGCTCGCCTGGGGCTAAGGCTCGCCAGGGGCTAAGGCTCGCCAGGGGCTAAGGCTCACCAGGGGCTAAGGCTCGCCAGAGACTAAGGCTCACCAGGGACTAAGGCTCGTCAGGGGCTAAGGCTCACCTGGGGCTAAGGCTCACCAGGGGCTAAGGCTCACCAGGGGCTAAGGCTCACCAGGGGCTAAGGCTCACCAGGGGCTAAGGCTCACCAGGGGCTAAGGCTCGCCAGGGGCTAAGGCTCACCAGGGGCTAAGGCTCACCAGGGGCTAAGGGAAGGCTCTCAGCCTCAGCCCGCTGCCAAAAGTCAGAAGTCGTTGCTCCTCTACCCCCTGTATACGAAAAAAATCTGAAAAAAGGAAAGAGAGAGAACATGACCTCATAATGGTGGCCCTTATGGGCTCTGTGGTTCATGATGGGCTCTGTGGTCCATGGTGGGCTCTGTGGTCCATGGTGGGCTCTGTGGTTCATGGTGGGCTCTGTGGTTCATGGTGGGCTCTGTGGTTCATGGTGGGCTCTGTGGTTCATGGTGGGCTCTGTGGTTCATGGTGGGCTCTGTGGTTCATGGTGGGCTCTGTGGTTCATGGTGGGCTCTGTGGTTCATGGTGGGCTCTGTGGTTCATGGAGGGCTCTGTGGTTCATGGAGGGCTCTGTGGTTCATGGTGGGCTCTGTGGTTCATGGTGGGCTCTGTGGTTCATGGAGGGCTCTGTGGTTCATGGTGGGCTCTGTGGTCCATGGTGGGCTCTGTGGTTCATGGTGGGCTCTGTGGTTCATGGAGGGCTCTGTGGTTCATGGAGGGCTCTGTGGTTCATGGTGGGCTCTGTGGTTCATGGTGGGCTCTGTGGTTCATGGTGGGCTCTGTGGTTCATGGAGGGCTCTGTGGTTCATGGAGGGCTCTGTGGTTCATGGTGGGCTCTGTGGTTCATGGTGGGCTCTGTGGTCCATGGTGGGCTCTGTGGTTCATGGTGGGCTCTGTGGTCCATGGTGGGCTCTGTGGTTCATGGTGGGCTCTGTGGTTCATGGTGGGCTCTGTGGTCCATGGGGGGCTCTGTGGTTCATGGTGGGCTCTGTGGTCCATGAAATCCATGGTGGGTCGTATGGTCCCTTGTGTGTTTGTTCCTAAAGAACCGCGTCAAGCCAAAGCGATTTGAAAGAAAACGGTGTGTGGGAGGGATATGGGGAAGGGGAAGGGAGGGGGGTTAAGACCCCCTTAACCCCCCCCCCCCCCTTGTTGGGGGCTCTGGGAACAGGTGGGGACACTGAAGATGGGAGGGAGGGAGGGAGGGGTGTCGGGTACCAGCACCTGGGGTGGGTCTTGGAGTACCTGGGGTGGGTCTTGGTGTACCTGGGGTATGGGGGGCACATTTGTGAGGAAAATCTATATAAGGAATTACCCCGCAAAGTCTAAAGAAAGTCTCAGTTCCTTCCGCCCAGGGCTTGGGGGGGGGGAGAGGGGTAGGCAAGGGGGGGAGTGAGGGAGGGGGAGAGATGTGAGGGTTGGTGAGGGAGGGGGGGGAGGGAGGGGGAAGACAGGAAGGGTGGGACAGAGGGCCCACCACCAGCCTGGAGTCGCTAAACATCTGTGGGACCTTAAGTGTGGGCTCGACTAAACTTCGTGAATGGTGGGGCGTCTTAGCCCACCAGGCTAGGAATCACCACGTGTACGTCCCCCACCCAGCCCACCACACCCCACCCAGCCCCACCCAAACCACACCCACCGATTCCAGATCTTGTTAAGGGAAAATATCTTTTGGCGGGAGAAAATGACGGGGGTCGGTGCTCATCTGATGAGATTTCTTATACAGGCGGACTCTTATGTGGTCGACAGGGGGGAGATTTGCATGCGGGCGGTGGCGGCGAGGCAGCTGGTGGCGGCGAGGCAGCTGGTGGCGGCGAGGCAGCTGGTGGCGGCGAGGCAGCTGGTGGCGGGGTGGCAGCTGGAGGCGGGGTGGCAGCTGGTGGCGGGGTGGCAGCTGGTGGCGGCGAGGCAGCTGGTGGCGGGGTGGCAGCTGGTGGCGGGGTGACAGCTGGAGGCGGCGAGGCAGCTGGAGACGGGGTGACAGCTGGTGGCGGCGAGGCAGCTGGTGGCGGCGAGACAGCTGGTGGCGGCGAGACAGCTGGTGGCGGGGTGGCAGCTGGAGGCGGCGAGGCAGCTGGAGACGGGGTGACAGCTGGTGGCGGCGAGGCAGCTGGTGACGGCGAGGCAGCTGGAGGCGGGGTGGCAGCTGGTGGCGGTGAGGCAGCTGGTGACGGCGAGGCAGCTGGTGGCGGGGTGGCAGCTGGAGGCGGCGAGGCAGCTGGAGGCGGGGTGACAGCTGGTGGCGGCGAGGCAGCTGGTGACGGCGAGGCAGCTGGTGGCGGGGTGGCAGCTGGAGGCGGCGAGGCAGCTGGAGGCGGGGTGACAGCTGGTGGCAGCGAGGCAGCTGGTGGCGGCGAGACAGCTGGTGGCGGCGAGACAGCTGGTGGCGGGGTGGCAGCTGGAGGCGGCGAGGCAGCTGGAGACGGGGTGACAGCTGGTGGCGGCGAGGCAGCTGGTGACGGTGAGGCAGCTGGTGGCGGGGTGGCAGCTGGAGGCGGCGAGGCAGCTGGAGGCGGGGTGACAGCTGGTGGCGGCGAGGCAGCTGGAGGCGGGGTGACAGCTGGTGGCGGCGAGGCAGCTGGTGACGGCGAGGCAGCTGGTGGCGGCGTGGCAGCTGGTGGCGGCGTGGCAGCTGGTGGCGGCGAGGCAGCTGGTAGCGGCGAGGCAGCTGGAGGTAGAGAGGCAGAGCCACACCCACAACTGCGTGTAATCAGAGCGAGGGAGGAAGTGAAGGAGAATGCCACAGACGAAGTCACTCGCCCCCCAGTGAAGGGAGACTGAGCTCCAGAACGCGACACCAACGGAAGGGAAGGGAGGAGGCGTCTTGAAGACGACTAGGAGAAGGAGGAGGAGGAAGATAACTGCACTAGATAGGATTGTCAGCTGAAATAATCACTGAAAGGTTACACGATGCAAGCTTCATGAAATATAGAAATTGCAAATGGCAAATAATCAGAGGAAAACCCGCTTCAGTTGACAGGAATAAGTCTGTCAAGCCCAACTAAAATTTTCAACAGGACTACTGAAAATTTCAGGTTGCATTTTTAGGTTGCAAATCAATAAAAAATATGTGAATTTATTTTGTGGAAAACCGAATTTTTTTGCGGGAAGCTGACTTCGGTCGTTCTTGACTTCTTGACTTCAGGCAACAGTATCTGGAGCTGGAGCGGTCTCAGGCAGCAACAGGAACTGAGGGCTGTATCTGATCGCTGAATGCTCGCAACTTGTTGAATTTGAACGTCATTGTGTTGCAAACTAGCCAAAGATGATATCTGTAAACAGCCTGGGACCAAGATTCATCACACAGACTAAAGAGCTGAAGCTCAACCTCCACAAGCACAACTAGGTGAGCACTTGCATGCCAACCTACAAGATCATTATGAACAAGATCATTATATATATATATATATATATATATATATATATATATATATATATATATATATATATATATATATATATATATATAATCAACTGAAAACTCACACCCCAGAAATTCTGGGGTGTGAGTTTTTCAGTTGCATATAGTCCTGGGGACCATTCAGGCTTGTTCGTATATATATATATATATATATATATATATATATATATATATATATATATATATATATATATGTATATATATAATATAATATAATATATATAATATAGCAAGCATAGCGTTTTGGGCAGGTCCCTAATCCTAATTTTCCCTGGAATACGACCCGCCAAATCGTTTAACAACCAGGTACCCAATCACTGCTGGGTGAACAGAGGTTACAGTTAAGGATTGGCGCCGAGTGAATCCTCCTCAGCCAGGGTATGAACCCAGGCCAAAGCGCCGGGCGAGTGTTTTACCACTGCGCCACTGGAACTGCATCGTGGCTTAGTTTTATTTACAGACTTTACGAACTCGAAACGACACGTAAGACGTCCCTAATCCAAGGTTGTTATTGTTATGGTCTTTGGAGAGCTTAGCGCTTCCGACGTCGTAAGCTTAGTAAATACCGAGTAAGCTGGCGCCGTGATGGGGGTAAGCGGGGAACCTACTCGAGTGGGAACCTGCCTTGATGATTTAGGGGCTCGATGTCCCCGCGGCCCGGTCCTCGACCAGGCCTCCTGGTTGCTGGACTGGTCAACCAGGCTGTTGGACGCGGCTGCTCGCCGCCTGACGTATGAATCACAGCCTGGTTGATCACCTACGTGATAAAACCTGGTCCTGGAGGTCAGGACATGTGGGGTAACTTATCGTCAAGAAGCCGGAGAACTGGAATGTTTTCTAATCTGCAAATCCTGAAATTTATAAGTGAACAATAATACTAAGCTAAGTTCTTGAAATCCTCTGAAATCCTTATTTTCTATGGAAATTTGATTACTTTTACACAATACTCACTTGTGAGGGGGCACTATAACATTACTTATCTCTAATACGTTTTCTTTTAATCATAATTTTTGTGTGTGTAAATTTTGTTGGAAATTAATGCATTCCATTGTCCCTAAATTTGTAGAAATGTGTTTTACCTGTCCGGTGATACAAATAAATGCTTCACATAATATTTTGAAATCGTTCTTGTATAGATTAGTGAAAGCTGTCGTGATTTTTGCCCCCGGCATTGCATATGCTGCTGATGTGATTCACGTGAAACCTCGGTAATATGTTTAGCGTTATCTATACTCCCACATCTTTTCGTCGTTCTGGCACTTCTTAGCCTTCTTATATCTGTTTCAATCATTATGATATTGCGTTTGTGCGTGTGATCGCACGCAAATATACATGTGCCTGTTCTAACCAGTATGTAAGGAACATAAACACAGAACAGATCCTTAAAGAAGATGGTAGTCATATTGTTATGAAGGTTACTGGGTGTTGACACCAATCTCGACTCCAAGTAGAAAACTGCTGCCTTAACATCAATGATGGTGCTCCCGGACACGCCCCCATGAGTCTCCGCTGAGCACTGCCTTCACTACGTCCCACCAGCATGAAGCGCGATTAGCAATGATGGCTCTATTTTGTTACAATCTTGAGGGCTATGTACCGCTCGTGGTAATCACTTAGAAACCATTAAGTAATTAGTACTGTTATCTATGCACTATCCATGGTTTGGTTACATTAAAGTTAATTTTGGAGTGGTTATATTAAAATAGTGTATTCTTCAACGTGAAACATAAAGTTGAATATATTACTTGAGAATTTGACGTTAAAGAAAACCTATGGCTTTGGGCTTATCAAAGAAAACGGGTTTATCATTGTCTTTTTATCATTCAAACCATGATTTATGATACAATACAGTTATAACTTGAGAATATTCTCTGTTTACGACAAAGATCCACATGCCTGTTAACAAGCAGACTATTATTCACACTGTAATATACTTTCAGACCATCAAAAATATCTAGATAACTATGGAAGATTGATGTCTAGTGTGACCTCATTAGCCTGAGGCCAGGGCGGCCAGATTCGCGAAGGAGTTACGCAAGCACTTACGAACGTGTATATCTTTCCTCTACCTTTGACGGCTTTGGTAACATTTATTAAACAGTTTACAAGCATGAAAACTTGCCAATCAACTGTTGTTATTGTTATAAACAGCCTCCTGGGGCTTCGGAGCTCATTAACTGTTTAATAATTGTAAACAAAGCCGCCAAAGAGTGAGAAAAGATGTACACGTTCGTAAGTGCTTGTGTAACTGCTTCGTGAATCTGGACCCAGACTTTTTTTTTTAATGGCGTGACTTCTGTATTGATTATGTTTGTAACATATTGTACTCGCCCAGTTGTGCTTGAGGGGGTTGAGCTTTGGCTCTTTGGTCCCGCCTCTGGTCTGTTGGGTATGCTTGTTCATTTCTTGAGTCTCTCCACTTTTTAATCAACCT
>NC_091218.1:22100522-22110522 GCF_040958095.1 Procambarus clarkii | reverse complement strand
GTTGTTTGAGATTTAGCTACTCAGGACGAAGTGTCCATGTAGCACGGGCTATGGTGAGCCCGTAACCACTTCAAGGTAGCTATTAAGTACCCATAGAGCACCCTGGGCCACCTCCCCGTCTGTCCTGTCACCTCTGTCACTAGACGCGTCACGGAAGGCGGGGGAGCCGACGCCCTGTCCTCAGCGGCTCATTAGTATCTGTCACTTTATGTCCCTGACCCGTCAATCTTCCTCAGCGCCGTCTCAGACCTTGCCGTCGTCTCAGACCTTGCCGTCGTCTCAGACCTTGCCGTCGTCTCAGATCTTGCCGTCGTCTCAGACCTTGCCGTCGTCTCAGATCTTGCCGTCGTCTCAGACCTTGCCGTCGTCTCAGACCTTGCCGTCGTCTCAGACCTTGCCGTCGTCTCAGACCTTGCCGTCGTCTCAGACCTTGCCGTCGTCTCAGACCTTGCCGTCGTCTCAGATCTTGGGGTCGTCTAACAGCCTGGTTAATCAGTCCAGCAACCAGGAGGCCTGGTCGACGACCGGGCCGCGGGGACACTAAGCCCCGGAAGCACCTCAAGGTAAGGTAACCCGTGTGGAGGGCCCGTGTACCGTCTTCCTTCCCTACACGCTCCTGGGGGATCTCCCTATACTCCCCACCGGTCTATTGAGCATAAGTTTCTCACGTGGCCTGAGCCAGAGAAGGGGGTGCTGGTCTGCCCTTCGTTGCCTGCGTGTCGAGGAGCGTCCTCCTGCAGGCGGGCGCCCTGCAGCCTCCCCCAGGCGGGCGCCCTGCAGCCTCCCCCAGGCGGGCGCCCTGCAGCCTCCCCCAGGCGGGCGCCCTGCAGCCTCCCCCAGGCACTCTTGAGAACAGGCAACAGCTGCAGGGGACCCCTCCAATAGCGTGAGAAAGTTCCCTATTCTCCTGGCTCTTGTGTTTTCTCTCTCTCTCCCCTTCTCTCGCGTTCATCTGTTCTCCTTCTTCTTCTTCTTCTTCTTCTTGCTAGACCAAGCACTTGGGGTGGACGGTAGAGCGACGGTATGAGCGCTTCATGCAGGTCGGCGTTCAATCCCCCCGACCATCCAAGTGGTTGGGCACTATTCCTTCCCCTCGTCCCATCCCAAATCCTTTTTCCTGATCCCAGTCGCTATATAGTCGTAATGGCTTGGCGCTTTCCTCTGATAGTTTCCTTCCTTCCTTCTTGTTGTTGCTATATTTTGTTTGTTCATTGTTGATCCTCGTTTTCTGTGGATCATGTTGCTTCCTCATCACGAGTCTGTGATGAGGTGATGATCTTAAGTCCCCCCTCATCACAAGTCATTGATGGGGGGGGGGGAGGGGATTTGAGGCGGACTTAAGGGGGGCCATAATTGGCTGACCCCTCACAGTGTTCGAGAGAAAACTTGATAAGCACCTCCTAAGGATACCTGATCAACCAGGCTGTGATACGGGGCGCTGGTGGCTGAGTGCACAGCACGCTGGATACGTAGTCCTGAGGTCCGATTCCCGGCGTCGGCGGAAACAAAAATGGGCAGTTTCTTACACCCTGATGCTTCTTGTTACCTAGCAGTAAATAGGTACCTGGGAGTTAGACAGCTGTTACGGACTGCTTCCTGTACTTACTTAGTTGCCTAGTTGTACTTACCTAGTTGTGCTTGCGGGAGTTGAGCTCTGGCTCTTTGGTCCCGCTTCTCAACTGTCAATCAACTAATGAACAGGTTCCTGAGCCTACTGGGCTCTATTGTATCTACACTTGAAACTGTGTATGGAGTCAGCCTCCACCACATCACTTCCTAATGCATTCCATTTGTCTACTACTTTGACACTGAAAAAATTCTTTTTAACGTCTCTATGGCTCATTTGGGCACTCAATTTCCACCTGTGTCCCCTAGTGCGTGTGCCCTTTGAACCTTTTCCAGTTTAGTCTTATGCTTGACTAGATATGGACTCCATGCTGGAGCCGCATACTCCAGAATTGGTCTGACATATGTGATATACAAAGTTCTGAAAGATTCCTTACACAAGTTTCTAAAGGCCGTTCTTACGTTACCCAACCTGACGTATGCCGCTGATGTTATCCTCTTGATATGGGCTTCAGGGAACAGGTCTGGGGTGATATCAACCCTCAGGTCTCGACTATATTACACTTGGAATGGAGCCAGGATAAGGATTTGGGATGGGACGGTGGGGAAAGGAATGGTGCCCAACCACTTGGACGGTCGGGAATTGAACGCCGACCTGCATGAAGCGAGACCGTCGCTCAAATATAAAATGCAGTAAAATTACACTATAGAACGAAAAGGCAATGTAAAGGATGTGGGAGTAATCATGTCGGAAGACCATACTTTTTAAGAACGCAATAAAGTAGCCGACACAACCGCAAGAAAATGACAGGTTTGCTAACAATAACCTTTCAAAGAGAGAATGTCATACCAATGATGATACTTTTCAGGATACTAGTGCTTTCTAGAGTGGAATATTGTTGCATAATAACAACCCCTTTCAAAGCTGGAGAAATTGCTAACCTGGAGAGCGTGCAAAGATCCGTTACTGCTAGAATCAACTCAATAAAACATCTAAATTATTGGTACCCAATAAAATTGTTAAATCTGTATTCTCTAGGGCGCAGACAGGGCGAGATACATAATAATTTACTTATGAATCCACTCAATAAAACATCTAAGTTATTGGGCCTTATTAAAATTGTAAAATCTGTATTCACTAGAGCGCAGACAGGAGAGATATATAATAATTTACACATGGAAAATATTAGAGGGACTAATTCCCTCCCAATCTGCACATGGAAATAACATCACATGAGACCAGGCGGCATGGCAGGATGTGCAGAATACTCTCCGTCGACAAGCAGGGGTGTAATTGGTGGTCTGATGTTGATAAGAGTTCTCTCAAAGACCCAAGACTGCTCAACACGCCCCAGCTTCAGATAAGGGACATAACTGGCTACCGTCTGTTGGACGCAACTGGCTACCGTCTGTTGGACGGCACTGGCTACCGTTTATTGGACGCCCCAAAAATTTAAACGAGTCAGAGACGCTGCTTTCTAACATGTCCCCAATGCAGGTTGAAATACCATTGGGGGTGGACTAGGTTCTTCTTGCCATGATGTCTCATGTCTGAACCTCATCAGACATGAGGTTCGGATCTCATCAACCGGCAGATGTGCCTGGGGGGAGTGCCAGATGGAGCGGGGGGCGCGGAAGGGGGGGGGGGGGGGGAACGAGAGCCAGCGAGGGGGGCGCCATATGTCAGGGGACGCCGCCCCTCGCACTCCAGGCAACATTCATTAGCGAGAGGGTAATCAACGCCCTCTCTCGGGATACCTCGCAAAACCCCGCGGAATACTGTGTTCTGTGGAGGCTGATGGTGGTGGTTGTGGTTGTGGTGGTGGTGGAGGCTGGTGGTGTTTGTGGTGGTGGTGGTGTTTACCTAGTAGTGACTACTGAGAAGTGAGGTCTCTAGCTGTTTGGTCCCCGCCTGTACTAGCCTTGTTGAGCATTTTGGATTATAATGTAAATATTCTGATGTTCGGTGGTTTGGTTGCAGGAGATGGTGTGGGCGTGGGTGGTGTGGTGGTGTGGGCGTGGGCGTGGGTGATGGTGTGGGCGTGGGTGGTGGTGGTGTGGGCGTGATGGTGGTGTGGGCGTGGGTAACATCACCGTGTCTCTCCTCCAGTTCCTTGTAAGTCCTATAGAGCTTTGCGAGAGGCAGAACTATCAACATTCCCAGGTCTCACGCTGACGACCGCTCTGAGTCCTCTGGCGTCGTGTACACCAAAATCAGATCCGTAAATCGTGTTCCAGAGCAATTTATTCTTTCACTTAAATTGTTTACTTTTTTCCCCCAACGGTCTCCGCGCGTAAACACTGCGGTTTGTATAGCGCACCGGCGCGGCCCTCGTCACCGGACACGCCATAGTGTTCCCGCTAACTTGTAGGTGCGAGCCTTGCCAAGTGCCGTGGGAAGATAAACATCCCATCCTCTGGTTCACAGGTACCTGGACCTACACGGGCTGGGTCAGCCGGGCCTCTGGTTCACAGGTACCTGGACCTACACGGGCTGGGTCAGCCTGGCCTCTGGTTCACAGGTACCTGGATCTACAGGGGCTGGGTCAGCCAGGCCGCTGGTTCACAGGTACCTGGACCTACAGGGGCTGGGTCAGCCGGGCCTCTGGTTCACAGGTACCTGGACCTACAGGGGCTGGGTCAGCCTGGCCTCTGGTTCACAGGTACCTGGACCTACACGGGCTGGGTCAGCCAGGCCGCTGGTTCACAGGTACCTGGATCTACAGGGGCTGGGTCAGCCTGGCCGCTGGTTCCCAGGTACCTGGACCTACACAGACTGAACAAACCAAGTCACAGGTTCCAGGTACCTGGACCTACACGGGTAGGGACGGAAATATGAGAAAGATTCCTTTGTGCGCCCTGCACTGACTGGTCGGTTTGCGCGGGCGGCCGCGGTCAGTCGCTCATCTTTAAAAAGTGCGGGAAATGCCCAAACCCCGCTAAGACGCACCGAAACCTCCACCAGGCTAAATTTCAGGTGTTAGGTGTGCTACAGTGTGAGCGAAGGTGGTTTGTTATAGTGAACTTCCCACTGACACGCATCGTGCCCGGATACAGGTACAGTGCATGCATTAGAGCAAAGAGCAAAATGTTTAGGGCTTCACTATTTACTGATGGACTTTGAACCATCATAAATTTTGATATATATTATAGGGCAGGGCCGCACTGCTTGCAAGCTTGCCCAGGGCACCTGATACCCTTGCAACGGTCCTTCCCAAGGTACTTCGTTAAGTATGTTTATTGAGACAAGAAAGAAATGCATCTCAAATGGATAGAGTAGCTTAGGCTATTTCTACCCCCCTTACGGTACTTCGTCGAAACTCCTGAAGACCAATTTATCTACCAAGATCGACCCAGGTGCTCGAAGGTGCTTCGTCATAGCCTCCACAGGTGCAGCTGCCGCCGGCGACGAAGCACCCCCGTACCTGGAGGCCCTGGGCCTCTCTGGAGGCCGGTAATGAGCTGGTTCTCACAGCTGGGCGAGCGGCCACAGGTGGCCAAATACAAGCTGTGCAGAACAAAGATGTTTGCCCCGACCGGTGCGGACACAGGTAGAGAGAGGAGGTACAAGGAAGAACAGGGATTAGCCCGCACGACGGGAGAGGAGGCAGAGGGGGGGAGGGAGGGACACAGAATAGAGGAATGAAGGAGAGGGATAAAGGAAAGGCAGTAGACGCAGATGAGGAGATGCCAAAAGAGGAAAACGAGAAAGGATTATCAAATGAGGAGATAAGGAAATGTAGAGAAAGGAAAGAAGAAATGAGGAAAACTGGG
Organism: Procambarus clarkii; assembly: GCF_040958095.1. NCBI lineage: Eukaryota > Metazoa > Arthropoda > Malacostraca > Decapoda > Cambaridae > Procambarus > Procambarus clarkii. Next base: position 22,105,182 of record NC_091218.1, on the reverse strand, counting down.
ATTAAACTACAAACAAGTGGGAGGACGTGAATAAATTAAAGAATTAATACAAGTAGAAACAAACAAAAAAGAAACAAACAAAATAGCAGGAGACATGCAAAGACAAACAAATGAAAGAATGAAATACTCCTGTTTCTTGAAAGAAATAAAAAAGAATGAAAGAATGGAGGGAAGAAACAGAATAAAAAAAAAACAGAAGACATGGAATGCCTGTGAGGGTTTCTTCCGAGGGATAGAGGGGGGGGGGGGGGGTGGAGGGTTTCAGTGGATAATAGAGAGATTAATGTAGGAATCTGTCTTGGGTCGCGCCAAGAGATCTTTAGTGGTGAGGAATGCGTCGACCCGCCCCATGAACTACGCCTCAGATGATCTTGGCAGATCTCAGATGATCTACGCCTCAGATGATCTTGGGAGCCGAGCGGACAGCACACTGTACTTGTGATCCTGTGGTCATGGGGTTCGATCCCAGGCACCGGCGAGAAACAATGGGCAGAGATTCTTTCACCCACCGCGGGGACACTAAAAGCCCCGAAATCATCTCAAGATAACCTCAAGAAGATATATCTCTCTCGCTCAGGTAGCGTTATACAAGACATTCGAATATATTTTGTGTATCGAGGCAAAACACACACACACACATACAGAGCCGAGGACAGTGGTTAACTCCAAGTGTTAGGTGAAGATGATGCGTTGTGCTACACTCCTGATCTTAGGTGTATTAGTTATTTTTGGTGAACACTTGGGACTTATTTCGACGTTCCATGTGTGTTTATGTGTATATCCACCATATATATATATATATATATATATATATATATATATATATATATATATATATATATATATATATATATTTACTGTTTGTACCTCCAGGATTGAACCTCAGCTCTTGGACCCCCTCCCCTTTAACCTAGGTTCATGTTTAATGCAATGATTTCTGGCTTCAGGTTGTCCTAATTGAATTCAATTCTTATTTCAATTCTTATAAAATTGTGGATGGAGTCGGTGTTGGCTACTACCTCGTCTAGATTTTCTAGTTTCCGACTATTATGCTACAAAAAAATGGTTTCTCACATATATAAGGCTTATCTATGTCTCAACTTTCCACACTAACCTTCCCCAATCCCCATATTTTCTATTGATATTCATTGAGAACATTTCCTCTTTTTTTTGTCCACAGTCTCTCAAAGTTTTAATGTCTCTATCATGTCTCCTATGTGTCTGTTCTTTTCTAGAATTGCTAGGTCAGCTAAATTAATGTTGCTTCGAATCCCATAGATTTTGGATGAACTTTGTTGCAAACGTATTCATCCAAAAACGTATTTTGAATGCCTTTTTATTGAGGTTCCTGAAAGCGGTTTTGAAGTTTCACATTTTAGAATATGCTGCTGTTGTCCTATTTATATATGTCTATGGGTATAAGGTTACGGTAAATTTACTCCCATGTCCATGGGCCAGATTCACGAAGCAGTTACGCAAGCACTTACAAACGTGTACATCTTTCCTCAATCTTTGACGGCGTTGGTTACATTTATTAAACAGTTTACAAGTATGAAAACTTGTCAATCAACTGTTGTTATTGTTATAAACAGCCTCCTGGTGCTTCGGAGCTCATTAACTGTTGCTCAATTGTAAACAAAGCCTCCAAAGATTGAGAAAAGATGGACAGGTTCATAAGTGCTTGCGTAACTGCTTCGTGAATCTGGCTCCATATCTTTAGTTGCTTATGGAAGGTGGTTTCTCGTTAATGTGCATTGTCCTCCTGGTATACTCTTCCTCTGTTCGTATTTTTTACAACCTTGCACATACTGGTATTGAATTCCAGTAGCCATTTCTCAAACTAAATCTGCATCTTTCCTAGATTTTGTTTTTTTATATATTTTACTATTGTTATTTTCCCTGATGTTCCTCATTAAATTTTGTATCGTGCGCAAATATATGGAACTCTGCCTCTCGTAATCAGGTCACTGAAATATATGAGAAATAATTTGGGTCTTTGGATTGATCATTAGGAGAATCAACTTGTTAACTTTTCAAGTTAACTGTTAACTTGTTAACTCTTGTTAACTAACTAACGTAGAGAGCCATCTGCTCTCTTCGCTGTGGCTCTTCATAGTGTCTGATTGGTTTGGTGGGTCTGTCATCTGTTGGTACACACTGTCGTCTCTTGGTACACACTGTCATCTGTTTGGTGCTCGCTCGCTGTCATCTGTTGGTACACACTGTCATCTGTTGGTACACACTGTCATCTGTTGCAACCCATTCTCGCACTTGCTTACAGTCAATATTGGCTTATTTAATAAGTGCATATGTGACATACTAATTGATTGTAGATATTTTAGTTTACCTTGAAAAGCTTCATAGAAAACACCGACCTCACCTAACCTTCTTAGTATGTTAAGATAAGCATCTTATTGCTTCTTATTTACAATTATTACTTAACCTATCAACGGTATAGGTTAAGTAATAATTGTAAATAAGAAGCAATAAGATGCTTATCTTAACATACTAAGAAGGTTAGGTGAGGTCGGTGTTTTCTATGAAGCTTTTCAAGGTAAACTAAAATATCTACAATCAATTAGTATGTCACATATGCACTTATTAAATAAGCCAAAATTGACTATAAGCAAGTGCGAGAACGGGTTGTCTGTTTGGACATATGTGGAATGATTCCTTACACAAGTTTCTAGCATGTGTGTGTGTGTGTGTGTGTGTGTGTGTGTGTGTGTGTGTGTGTGTGTGTGTGTGTGTGTGTGTGTGTGTGTGTGTACTCACCTAGTTGTACTCACCTAGTTGTGTTTGCGGGGGTTGAGCTCTGGCTCTTTGGTCCCGCCTCTCAACCGTCAATCAACAGGTGTACAGATTCCTGAGCCTATCGGGCTCTGTCATATCTACACTTGAAACTGTGTATGGAGTGAGCCTCCACCACATCACCCCCTAATGCATTCCATTTGTCAACCACTCTGACACTAAAAAAGTTCTTTCTAATATCTCTGTGGCTCATTTGGGCACTCAGTTTCCACCTGTGTCCCCTTGTGCGTGTTCCCCTTGTGTTAAATAGACTGTCTTTATCTACCCTATCAATCCCCCTTCAGAATCTTGAATGTGGTGATCATGTCCCCCCTAACTCTTCTGTCTTCCAGCGAAGTGAGGTTTAATTCCCGTAGTCTCTCCTCGTAGCTCATACCTCTCAGCTCGGGTACTAGTCTGGTGGCAAACCTTTGAACCTTTTCCAGTTTAGTCTTATCCTTGACTAGATATGGACTCCATGCTGGGGCTGCATACTCCAGGATTGGCCTGACATATGTGGTATACAAAGTTCTGAATGATTCTTTACACAAGTTTCTGAATGCCGTTCGTATGTTGGCATCGTATGTGTGTGTGTGTGTGTGTGTGTGTGTGTGTGTGTGTACTCACCTAGTTGTACTCACCTAATTGTGTTTGCGGGGGTTGAGCTCTGGCTCTTTGGTCCCGCCTCTCAACCGTCAATCAACAGGTGTGTGTGTGTGTGTGTGTGTGTGTGTGCGCGTGTGTGTGTGTGTGTGTGTGTGTGTGTGTGTGTGTGTGTGTGTGTGTGTGTGTGCCTTGGGAGCGTACTCACCCACACGGGGTGGTGGCCCATAATAAACTAATTAAACTAATGCCGTGTGCATGTAATGAGTTTGTTCTTGGAGACGAGGACGGCCTCTTAAGTTAACTCGGAGCAGCACCTGGGGTGGGTGTCATCACTCCGCTAAGAGCTTCGCCGGGTACAATGGCTACTTCTTAATTAATTACAAGATGTGTGTCCCCTCACCCCAGCATCTCGGTCCCCCCTATCCCCTATCATGTCTCATGATAGATGCAGGAGATGACTTGATCTCGGCATTATAGGTGGGTGAGAGGGTCTGCTCAAATATGCTAATTGACAATTATATTTCTGTACATTGTTAATTATCTTAGTGAGGACCTCCATGCTTCCTCCCCCCCTCCCCCCCCCCCATCATAAGTGGGGTTTTCCTGCCCCTTTACCCCCTCTCATGTCCCCCCCCCCTTTGCCTCACCCCCCACTTTGCCTCACCCCCCACTTTGCCTCACCCCCTCTCCCCCCTTCCTTACCTCCCTAGCTCTTGTACTGTAAGGTTTAGGTCGGAAACATACAGAAAAGAACTAATCCACAGGAGCCGTGGGGGAGGATTCGAACCTGCGCGCTGGGTGTTTCACATGAAACCCCGGTTCGACTTCTGCGGAAGGCTCGGGATCCTTGTGGGTACAGTAGTACATCCCAGGTTACAATTCTTTTGACCCTGTGGTGGCGCAGTTGACTTGAGCGTACATCTGGGAACACCCCCAACGGATAGGTTCGATTCCTTACCACGGCTCCTGTGGATTTCTTCAATGATATATCACGTTAATGGATTGTTGTGTGTGTATAGAAATGATTCTCATGTTTTCTTGCAACACACTCTCTCTCTCTCTCTCTCTCTCTCTCTCTCTCTCTCTCTCTCTCTCTCTCTCTCTCTCTCTCTCTCTCTCTCTCTCTCTCTCTCTCTCTCTGTCTCTCTCTCTCTCTCTCTCTCTCTCTGTCTCTCTCTCTCTCTGTCTCTCTCTCTCTCTGTCTCTCTCTCTCTCTCTCTCTCTCTCTCTCTCTCTCTCTCTCTCTCTCTCTCTCTCTCTCTCT
>NC_091218.1:22073022-22095522 GCF_040958095.1 Procambarus clarkii | reverse complement strand
ATAAGACAATAGGTCTAAACTGTAGGCTGAAGCACATATATATCATTGTTACGAGGGTTGGGAAGATAGTTTGGTGTGTCTCCGAGAACTACCCACTCAAGCCCTTGCGGGTTCTGGGGTTGCTGGGTACATCTTACGATGTTCTTGAGATCTCTCTACGATATTTTGAAATTCTTCAGTGCGTTTGAAGGTACTGAGAAATTACGAGCATATCGAACTAAGTTACTTAAAAGTCATTAGATTTATATTGAACATATGTACATCTGAATGCATGTACCCTTGTCAACATCATCTTGAGGTAACCGTGAGATGATTTCGGGGGCTTAGCGTCTCCGCGGCCCGGTCCTCGACCAGGGCCTCCTTTTTGTTACACAACCCCCAGGAAGCAGCCCGTAGCAGCTGTCTAACTCCCAGGTACCTATTTACTGCTAGGTAACAGGGGGCATCAAGCTGAAAGAAACTCTGCCCATTTGTTTCCACCTCCACTGGGAATCGAACCCGGAACCTCAGGACTACGAATCCGAAGCACTGTCCCACTCAGCTGTCAGGCCGTTCAAACTAGCATACAGCATACTCAGTTGCTGAGCCTGACATTGATAGTGTGTATGAAGGTTTTTGTGTTTGCAAAGTCAGTTACAAAACGACTCTATGGCAGTTTGCATGGACCCATAAGTGTAAACAAAGTGCTTGTGAGATCTTAGGCTTCTGGCAAAGACAATTGTCTTAAGTGTGTAGCTCCTTTGAAACCGTCACTGGTCCCATTACTTTAATAATGAGTGATTAAACAGTTTGCGATCTTCGAAGCTTCACAACCCATAGTTATTATGGTTATAAATAATATCATAGGGCTTTGGAGTTAATAAACAAACTGTTTAATCATGACAACTTTATTTACATTAAAGAAAGATGTAGAGGTTTCGTAGGTGATTGTGTATAAGTGCTTGATGAGTCCTGGTGTTGGAAACCTTTGCTCCTAAAAGCACTTGGGACATTGCCTTTATATATATATATATATATATATATATATATATATATATATATATATATATGCGAACAAGCCTGAATGGTCCCCAGGACAATATGCAACTGAAAACTCACACCCCAGAAGTGACTCGAACCCATACTCCCAGGAGCAACGCAACTGGTATGTACAAGACGCATTAATCCACTTGACCATCACGACCGGACAAAATGAGGTGATAGCCGAGGCTATTTGAACCACCCCACCGCCGGCACTCGGATAGTAATCTTGGGCATAGCATTTTACCAAATCACCTCATTCTTTGGGGCACACGTGAGGAACACAAATGCAAACAAGCCTGAATGGTCCCCAGGACAATATGCAACTGAAAACTCACACCCCAGAAGTGACTCATTTGAAGTGGCATTTGTGTTCCTCACGTGTGCCCCAAAGAATGAGGTGATTTGGTAAAATGCTATGCCCAAGATTACTATCCGAGTGCCGGCGGTGGGGTGGTTCAAATAGCCTCGGCTATCACCTCATTTTGTCCGGTCGTGATGGTCAAGTGGATTAAGGCGTCTTGTACATACCAGTTGCGTTGCTCCTGGGAGTATGGGTTCGAGTCACTTCTGGGGTGTGAGTTTTCAGTTGCATATTGTCCTGGGGATGTGATGATGTGAACTTGGTGGCTACGTAAGAACAGCACGTTCCCTCTAGAGTGTGCATGATACGCCAACGCGGATGCACGATTTGCATCTTGGGCCTACAATCATGTGCATGATGGGATAACGAAGAAAGTCGTAAAGGCCTAGTACGACGTAGCAGAAGAAACACCTGTAAGCGGATGGAACCCAAGAGCTGGAGCCGGGACCCGAGGGTTCTGCCGCCACGCCCACCCCGCCTCAACGAACTGGAGCTGTTCACTCATCAAGCAAGACCTCGTCTGGTGTCAACGTCTCAGTACTCCCAGGAAGGCAACATGTATGCGGCAGGCAGAACATCGCCAGCAGACGTTCAGCAGGCGACAACATCTTACAAGAGGATGGAACCCAGGTACGCCAGAGTTCCCCCTGTGACCGGACAGCAAGTCAATCATCGCTGTCAACACCGACGTCATCGCCTCGTCGACGACCCGGAAGTAGGGACCAGCAGCGCGGATGTACTGCAGATTGTGGACTAGATCAGTGGAAGACTCTAGTCAGGAGGGGAGTGGATCTCTTCTCACAACAACTGAGGCCAGCTGAAGAACATCGTTGGTGAAGAACACGACGCATCGTTGCAGAACTACAGCAAGAATACAGCAATGGGCGAGTCAACAACATCGGGACAACGGACTCGTCGGGAATAAAGACTTTGTTAATTTGTATATACAATATATATGTAATTTTTTTAAGTTCAGAAAACTTGGAGTTCACCGTTACAGAGAAAATAAGTTATGAACGAAAATTTTTGTGTAGACTCTGGTGAACTGGGGAACCAGCGGAAAGATGGTTCCAATATAAATTTAATTGGTCATCATAAATTGTGTTATTTTTTTTCAAATGTTGATTGGTCATCTGAGAGGATTGATGGGCTGCCATGCAGGTATGGTCAGCCTGGATTTTGAGTTACCATGGTAACTGTTATTGTTGAGAGTCTTTATAAATATTTCTCGACTGTGAAATGTATATATTTAGATAGGGTAGCTATTTTTTTTCGAGGCATGTGCTAGTTCCTTTATGGTCTGGGATAAGAAAAGCCATGTTGAGTTCCTCGCCCACGGTTTTTCTTAAACCGGGACATTGGGGGATATGTAACAAGAGAGCAGTACATAGTACATGAACATCATAACAGCATGAACAGGCCACGTGGAGGATGAACAACCCACAGGCGCCAGTCAGGCGACGGCAGACAATGTAAAAGTTACACCTCTGTATAAGTTAGCCATAGAGTCAGGTCAACGGTCATCGAATCACAAAGAGGTCAGAATTGATGCCGTCATGGTAATCTTCAGGGATTAACCCCTAAACAACAAATGCAAAACCCTCATGTTCAGCTGAGGAGCAGTAGATCAGGAGAGTCAGTTGAGTGGGCACAGCCCAGTAGGGAGGTGTGTGTGGACTCTGGGAAAGAACATCATCTCCAGGGAAACTGTGGAACAACATACGAGTAAGTACGGCTCTCTTGTACTAAAGCACCTCATTCAGTACCCTTGGCCTCTAGTAGGGAATATAGTTAGGGAGTGTCTTATTTAATTATTTCAAATAAAGTCAGATATTGAGTGTTATTAAATGTGTATTAATGGTTCCTTGCTTTAGTGATATTGGGCCTACCGTCCCCTTTGCCCTAGTGACCTAGTGCTCTTAATTATTCAGTACTCCTCCCCCCGTTCGTCTTCTTTGTTGAGGTATTAGTGTTGGTGTGTCCCGCCTTATTCTTGTGTACACTATAGTTCCCAAGTGGTCAGGATTATTCGAGTGTCAGGCCAGGATCCTTGTACCGTTCAATTGTCCCCTACACCTGTCCTGGTAGGTTACTCCATCTGCAAGACCTACGACTCTCACTCCGGTCCCCTGTCCGGTAACTCAGGGTGGTGGCAGCGTCACTCGGTAACTCATACGATAGGTTGTGACTACGATTATCTCTATCTTTCTGTCTCACTCTCCCTCACTAGTGTCTCACTCTCCCTCGCCCTCACTCGCTCTCGTTCTCCCTCCCTTGCTCTCGTTCTCGCTCTCCTCTCTCTCTCCTCTCGCTCTGCCTCCCTCTCTCTCTCCTTCCTCTGTGTACTGGTTTACGTCTTCGTATGACGGCCCGAGTGTTAACATCTTATATGATCGGTATAGCATCTGTTATTACCATAGAAAGAGCGGAGATTGCACGGTTAGCTCAGTGGTAGTAGCGGAGTGCGCGGTCGAGATAGATACAAGGCGAGGTATTACAATCAGGGTCATTACACCGCTCGGCCGGGATCGAACCCAGGACCACAGGATCACAAGTCCAGCGTGCTGTCCGCTCGGCCGGGATCGAACCCAGGACCACAGGATCACAAGTCCAGCGTGCTGTCCGCTCGGCCGGGATCGAACCCAGGACCACAGGATCACAAGTCCAGCGTGCTGTCCGCTCGGCCGGGATCGAACCCAGGACCACAGGATCACAAGTCCAGCGTGCTGTCCGCTCGGCCGGGATCGAACCCAGGACCACAGGATCACAAGTCCAGCGTGCTGTCCGCTCGGCCGGGATCGAACCCAGGACCACAGGATCACAAGTCCAGCGTGCTGTCCGCTCGGCCGGGATCGAACCCAGGACCACAGGATCACAAGTCCAGCGTGCTGTCCGCTCGGCCGGGATCGAACCCAGGACCACAGGATCACAAGTCCAGCGTGCTGTCCGCTCGGCCGGGATCGAACCCAGGACCACAGGATCACAAGTCCAGCGTGCTGTCCGCTCGGCCGGGATCGAACCCAGGACCACAGGATCACAAGTCCAGCGTGCTGTCCGCTCGGCCGGGATCGAACCCAGGACCACAGGATCACAAGTCCAGCGTGCTGTCCGCTCGGCCGACAGTAGTGTTTTATTTATGTTTATTTTATTTTTTTTCAGTTCATGGGTCTTTTGTACTTTGTGTGTAGCCTGTTATGGTAAACTATGACAGACAATGGTCCAGTACTGTGGTGTAGGGGAGCCGGTCGGCCGAGCGGACAGCACGCTGGACTTGTCATCCTGTGGTCCTGGGTTCGATCCCAGGCGCCGGCGAGAAACAATGGGCAGAGTTTCTTTCACCCTATGCCCCTGTTACCTAGTAGTAAAATAGGTACCTGGGTGTTAGTCAGCTGTCACGGGCTGCTTCCTGGGGGTGGAGGCCTGGTCGAGGACCGGGCCGCGGGGACACTAAAGCCCCGAAATCCTCTCAAGATAACCTCAAGATATGCTCCAGTCATCACAGCTACCCACAGACTTTATTCCGTTTCTGTTGACCGTCTGTTGTCTGTAAGACACTAGGACATCCTAAGATCATCCCTCTAAGACACTAAGATTAGTGTCTTAGTTGCCGTGTTTGACTCTCGAGTCAGCTCGTATGACTTACGAGGTCGTAAGTCAACATAACTCTCGTCTGGCCTCACCCTGATATTGAATTGTCCCGTTTGCTGTGATCGTTTAAACTGTTGTGGGTGGCTGGCTGTCTCAGCTCTCACTCCTGCCCCACTAATGGAGTATAGCTCTCGCAGTTAACACAGCTTTCATACCTAACTGGATTGTCTCGGCTTTCGTGACTGGCTGAGCTAGTGAACATGAGTTAGATATTAAGCTATTTGACTTATCATCCGAGGTACTAGACGAGTGCACAGCGACCCTTGTCATACCACACAATGGAACGTGTTTGTCACAACAAAGGGGCCTCGTAGCCTGGTGGATAGCGCGCAGGACTCGTAATTCTGTGGCGCGGGTTCGATTCCCGCACGAGGCAGAAACAAATGGGCAAAGTTTCTTTCACCCTGAATGCCCCTGTTACCTAGCAGTAAATAGGTACCTGGGTGTTAGTCAGCTGTCACGGGCTGCTTCCTGGGGGTGGAGGCCTGGTCGAGGACCGGGCCGCGGGGACACTAAAGCCCCGAAATCATCTCAAGATAACCTCAAGATAACAACAACAGCCACCCAACCTTGCCCTGGCTGGCTGACGTCACGTCAGCCATTTGGACAAATAAACTGGTTTCGGACGCACCCAAAAGCAGCTTTATTAGGTGCGTGGAGTGGGTCCCGTTGCACCTGCTCCGTTGTCTGGGTTCTCCATTTGGGTCTCCAACAACGGGTCAAGAAACCCTGTTGGAGGTTTCTCACCGGTGTGAGCTCTGATGCACTGTTTCGGAGCTCTGATGCACTATTTCGGAGCTCTGATCCACTATTTCGGAGCTCTGGTCCACTATTTCGGAGCTCTGATGCACTATTTTGGAGCTCTGATCCACTATTTCGGAGCTCTGATGCACTGTTTCGGAGCTCTGATCCACTATTTCGGAGCTCTGATGCACTGTTTCGGAGCTCTGATCCACTATTTCGGAGCTGTGATCCACTATTTCGGAGCTGTGATCCACTATTTCGGAGCTGTGATCCACTATTTCGGAGCTGTGATCCACTATTTCGGAGCTGTGATCCACTCTTTCGGAGCTGTGATCCACTCTTTCGGAGCTCTGATCCACTATTTCGGAGCTCTGATCCACTATTTCGGAGCTGTGATCCACTATTTCGGAGCTGTGATCCACTATTTCGGAGCTCTGATCCACTATTTCGAAGCTCTCATCCACTATTTCAGAGCTCTCATCCACTATTTCGGAGCTCTCATCCACTATTTCGGAGCTCTGATCCACTATTTCGGAGCTCTGATCCACTATTCCGAAGCTCTGATCCACTATTTCGAAGCTCTGAATCTTTACACAACTGATACTCTGCGATTGGACGATACTCTTGTGTCTAGAACGCCTTAGGTATCAGTAAACTCCGCTGTCTCATTCCTGGCCTGGTCGCCTATTCCCATTCCTGGTCGTTGCCTGGTCGACGACCGGGCCGCGGGGACGCTTAGCCCCGGAAAAACTCCAAGGTAACTTCCTTGCTACGATTCATCTTGTGCTACGTGCTGTTCTAATCTTTCCACGAGATTAACAATGCACAAACAACAGGGGCCAGATTCACGAAAGCAGTTACGCAAGCACTTACGAACCTGTACATCTTTTCTTAATCTTTGGCGGCTTTGTTTACAATTATTAAACAGTTAATGAGCTCCGAAGCACCAGGAGGCTGTTTATAACAATAACAACAGTTGAATGGGAAGTTGTCATGCTTGTAAACTGTTTAATAAATGTAACCAAAGCCGTCAAAGATTGAGGAAAGATGTACACGTTCGTAAGTGCTTGCGTAAGTGCTGTCGTGAATCTGGCCCCCAGGCCTCCATCAAGGAACATATAATCGCCACTCACAATGAGACGATCACCAGGGATATTTTGACAAACAACACAGCAATAATTGATAGATACAATGACAATAGAAGATTAGACATCAGTGAAGCGCTGCATATTAAGAAATCTAGACCAACAATTAATAACTAGCTACACTCTACATTCTACAGTTACACTCTACCCCACTTCAAGACCTCGGGCCAACGCAGAATTCCATTTCTTTCTTTATTATGCACCCCATACCCATCCTGTGGGCGGTGGTGTAAAGGGTTACAGAGGCACATAATCGGGTCAGGAACTGAACCCTCTAGTTCGTTTAGTTAAGTAAATAACAATCTTTTGACGCTAGTTACACAATTATTTATGGTATATGTACATGCACACATACTCATATATATATATATATATATATATATATATATATATATATATATATATATATATATATATATATTAGTATATTTTGGTAGCAGTCTTTCCTGTAGACATATTTTATTAAATATGACCGAAAAAGTAAGATTAATAATTCTAACACGAATTTTCTCAATCTTTCGTACATTATGCTTCACTGTTGGAGGTAAATCAAAAATCACTTCTCCAAAATTCATTTTTATTTCTAGTCTGACGCGACACGGGCGCGTTTCGTAAAACTTATTACATTTTCAAAGAACAAAAAATTTCTTTGAAAATGTAATAAGTTTTACGAAACGCGCCCGTGTCGCGTCAGACTAGAAATAAAAATGAATTTTGGAGAAGTGATTTTTGATTTACCTCCAACAGTGAAGCATAATGTACGAAAGATTGAGAAAATTCGTGTTAGAATTATTAATCTTACTTTTTCGGTCATATTTAATAAAATATATATATATATATATATATATATATATATATATATATATATATATATATGGTTAGCATTGTATAAATGTGTGGCCACGTGTGTGACAAGAAAATACTCCCCACAGAGGTCAGTATTTTGCGGTATCTGTTTCCTTTAAAAAATAAATAACAAGGAAAATCTGTATAATTTTCTTAGCCAGTTGTGTTGAAGTGTTACTGGGACGCTCACCCTCGAGTTATAGGCCCTAACACTTGATGACAGTATAATTATTCTCCTTATACTAATCCTGAACTCGTTCCTATAATTCCTTCCTCCTAAGGCAAGTTCCTTTCTACGTCATGGTTATTCTATAAACATACCTTACCTAACTTAACGCGAAACAGAGACTGATTGGTTGATTAAGATTAAGCCACCTAAAAGGTGGCACGGTCATGAATAGCCCGTAAGTGGTGGCCCTTTTGAGCCATTACCAGTATCTATAGCTGATACTTGGAGATCTGTGGAGGTGCGACTGCACCCTGCGTGACGGGAGATGTCTCCCCCGTGCGAAATAGAGAGGAAAATCCGGTGTTTTATATATGGTTTGTGACGTCATTGTGACGCTATAATGGGCATGCCAGTACAGGCTTTAGACCCTAATCCTCGAAGCCTTCTATAAAGTGTTTATGGAAGACGTCACCCCCTTCGCGCGTCAAACGGCTTTTGTTTATGTCTAACAGCTCTCTCTGAGGCTTGGGTGCCCCGTGGGTTCCCGGTGACCCATTGCGAGGACCATGGACTTCCCTGGGGGAAGACTATGGTCCTAGGGGGGCCCCCCGTAACTCTAGTCACCCAGGAGCTGAGATGTAAAGCTTTTAGCTCAGAGGTTTGTTTTGGTTTGGGGCTGGAGTTAGAAGAATGGTGTTGCAGATGGTGTGTGTGTGTCGAGGCGAGGGAGGAGGGGTCGTGGCGGATGGAGATTCGGGCGCCAAAACGCTAGATTAATGCCGTGACGTGCTGCTGTTTTGTGAGTGCTTGTGAGTCAGGCGCCACACCCACTCACACACACACACACACACACACACACACACACACACACACACACACACACACACACACACACACACACACACACGCACACGCACACGCATGCACACACTGAGAATTAAAATATAACTAGTTTAATTAAGGTTGATAGCCTGGTCGCTCTACAAGAGAAGGTTGGGTGTTGCGACGCCCCGAATGGGCAGGGGCATCCGCTGCCCTTCTGGGGCCCTCAGATGACCAGCTGGGGCCCTCAGATGACCAGCTGGGACCCTCAGATGACCAGCTGAGACCTTCAGATGACCATGGGTCGCTCCAAGCAACAGCCTAGTGGACCAAACTCTCACAAGTCAAGCCTGGCCCCGGGCCGGGCTTGGGGAGTAGAACTCCCAGAACCCCATCAACCAGGTATCAACCAGGACCAGCTGGGACATTCAGACGATCAGCTGGGGCCCTCAAATGACCAGCTGGGGCCCTCAGATGACCAGCTGGGACCCTCAGATGACCAGCTGGGACGCAGCATCCACCACCACGATCTGGAATAACGTACAAAACACTACACATTATTTAAGAACTTTTGAAGCCCAATTTGGCTGCAAAATGTAACCAACCCTCCTTAAAGCACATTATTTCAGCTAGCGACGTCAGTGAGCAAGCTGATTGTTGTGGCGGTGATTATGCTTGTTAAAACTGAGCTAGTTACTCTTGTTAAAAAGGTGCAGAGGGGTGTTTGAAGGCAACTTTCTCAAGACAGTCTCAGTGAGCAGCTGCGTCTGCTGTCTTCACCTCGTGTCACCTCTTCTGTTTGTGTTCGTTGTACCTTTTCGTATATTTTATATTATGTAGATTCGTAGATCTTATTTCTGTCTGTCTGTCTATCTCTCTCTCTCTCTCTCTCTCTCTCTCTCTCTCTCTCTCTCTCTCTCTCTCTCTCTCTCTCTCTCTCTCTCTCTCTCTCTCTCTCTCTCTCTCTCTGACTCTCTCTCTCTCTCTCTCTCTCTCTCTCTCTCTGACTCTCTCTCTCTCTCTCTCTCTCTCTCTCTCTCTCTGACTCTCTCTCTCTCTCTCTCTCTCTCTCTCTCTCTGACTCTCTCTCTCTCTCTCTCTCTCTCTCTCTCTCTCTCTCTCTCTCTCTCTCTCTCTCTCTCTCTGTCTCTCTCTCTCTCTCTCTCTCTCTCTCTGTCTCTCCCCCCCCCCCCTCCCTCCCTCCCTCCCTCCCAGTTATATATACACTTCAGTTTAGGTTCATGGACGTGCTAGTTATATCTTTCACGAGCATCAAGCAATCATTTCCATGGGTGAATATTTCCATGCACAGCGCCCTTGGCAGTCTCCTGCTGTTTGTGTGTGTGTCGTGTTATCTTGAGGTTATCTTGAGATGATTTCGGGGCTTTAGTGTCCCCGCGGCCCGGTCCTCGACCAGGCCTCCATCCCCAGGAAGCAAGCAGCCCGTCTCAACTGACTAACACCCAGGTACCTATTTTACTGCTAGGTAACAGGGGCATAGGGTGAAAGAAATTCTGCCCATTGTTTCTCGCCGGCGCCTGGGATCGAACCCAGGACCACAGGATCACAAGTCCAGCGTGCTGTCCGCTCGGCCGACCGGATCCCGGTGTTGGTTATTCCTGTGTTCTGAGCACTAATAAACCTACACACACACACACACACACACACACACACACACACACACACACACACACACACACACACACACACACACACACACACACGCACGCACTCACGCAAGCACCTGCACGAACTCTCGCTCGCACACGCACATTGGGTGAGATACCAAATAGAAACAAGAGGAAATTAATTATATACGGCACGAAAGATATTCTTTAGTTTACAAAACTGACGATTTTTTTAACTACTTCAAGTACCAGGGAAAATATGTAACTAGCTAGCTGGGTTGTACAGACGTGGCGGGAGAGCACGTGAAGAGGTCACTACAGCCTAGCAGATCACTGGGAACACAACCTGTACTCAGGCTAGGCTCGTTAATGCGGCGGCCGTCGCTAATACACATTCACAATTGTAACATACTGTGTATTAAAAATTCGTTTTGTTCTTTTATATAAATAATATTTTATTATACATAAGAATTTTATGTATAGTTAGGCGTAGGTTAGGTTAGGTGTTTAGGTTCTGTTGGCGATTATTTTTATTTGTAGTACGTGGGTGAAGCATTTACAGCGTTGTGGTTCGAACAGAATTCGTCAGTGAAGCACTTGTTCCGGAAGTGTTCGAATGAAATCAGTTGTGAGTCGTGTGTAAACCGTTTTCATTCATAAACAGGGGGTGTGGCGGGTGGATGGAATCACTTTTGGGTCTTTGTTTGGAGGACGGGCTGAATATTTGTTCGACTTGTGGGTCGAACAAAATTCGTCAGTGAAACACTTGTTCCGGAAGTGTTCGAATGAAATCAGTTGTGAGTCGTGTGTAAACCGTTTTCATTCATAAACAGGGGGTGTGGCGGGCGCATGGAATGGACTTTGGTTCTTTGTTTGGAGGACGGGCTGTGTTTACAGAGTTGTGATTCGAGCAGAGGTTGTCAGCTGTTAGAGAAGTGTTTGAACCGTCGTGTGTAAACCGTTTTTCATTCATAAACAGGGGGGGGGGTGTTTGGCGACTGATTTAACGAGCATTTGGTCTTTATTGACGAGGACGGGCTGCGTTAATTATACAGGAATGGTGCGTGAAGAACAGTGTAAACTTTCAAGAGGTTTCCTTGGTAAACTTCCGCTGGAAATACCGAATCGTCTTGGCTATGTGGGTCTGTGGTGATACAAAGTTAAACAACCTTACACACTAGTCAATCATCAAGGAAGTTTGGCCACTGGCTAGGCCAAGGGAGTAGAAGATTCTCTTGAAATTGACAGACAAAATATACAGAAAAACATTAAGTAAAGAAGGTGATGAGTCACAATAACGTGGCTAAAGTATGTTGAGCAGACCACACACTTCGTCCCTTCACCTTCTAGTGTGTGTGGTCTGGTCAACATTAAGTAAAGCATTGCAGTAGATGGATAAACTGGTTGTAATGCCAGCAGCTCACTTTCCCTTGACAGCAGTAGACTGGATGTGATGATGGGGAGGTATGAGGGAGCGAGGTGATTGATTGATGATTGATGAAGATTAAGTCACCACCACAAGAGGTAGCACGGGCATGAATTGACCGTCCTGCAAACAAAAACCCAAAAGTGATTCCATGCACCCGCCAAACCCCCTGTTTATGAATGACAAACAGTTTACACACGACTCCCAACTGATGACGTTCGAACACTTCCGGAACAAGTGCTTCACTGACGAATTTTGTTCGAACCACAACGCTGTAAATGCTTCACCCACGTACTACAAATACAAATAATCGCCAACAGAACCTAAACACCTAACCTAACCTATGCTTATATATGCACAATATGATAATATATTATAATATTAATTTATATTTGAGAAAATTCCTGTTTTGAATGAACACCATGTTAAAATTTATGAATGCGTCTGTGGGGTCGACCACTGGATGGAATGGACTTGGTCTGAGGACTAGTTGCATGAGTAGGTGGAAGATGTTTGTAGAGAATGTGATCTTTGGTCGTGTAGCATCTTGAAGTGTCTCCGAGCCTTTTAAGAGGGATTTGGCCAAGGAAGGAGAAGGGCTGGGAGGCGCTGGCCAAATGCGAGAAGAGTTATTCCATTCCAGGACGAACACGGGCTTGCATGACCACACACACACACACTCACACACACACACACACACACACACACACACACACACACACACACACACACACACACACACACACACACACACACACACACACACACACGGAGAGACTATGCCCCTACACGGCAAACACAGCCATATTCTGGAGTCAGTTGAAGCAAGCTGGGATGCGTGTTGGTGTTGGAATGGACACTAAAGTCTGTGATTACTCAAACATATGAAACGAGAAGCACGCATATGGGGCCAGTTATACGGCCGAGGTCCCGAAGGAGGACGAGCAAGGCGGCTGACTCACGGATATTGTAACATCCGGAAATGAGCAGACAGCTTTTGAGTGACCAAATGGGGCACAGTGGAAGCTGCTAATTACACCAAACTAGGCACTGTGTCACATTCAACTCATCTCCCAGGCCATGCTCGTCTTAGCTATGGCCATAAGCACAGACGCCCACGAGGCACCAAACAAGCCTCTCCCTTCTAAAGTGCAAATTAATATTATTGTTATTATTATTTTGTGCATAGGTAGGTCATGGTTAGGTTAGGGTGAGTGCTTTGATCCCGTTAACTAATATTTGTGATTACAGTTGGCAGGAGAAGCGTATTAAAAGGTAGTCTCGAATTTATGAAGTGAATGCGAGACTTTTGTGAACAGCTTGAACGTGTTCAGTTGTAATTGTGTCCCCAGTGTCCAGGAGGTGTACAGTGTGTGTGTGTGTGTGTGTGTGTGTGTGTGTGTGTGTGTGTGTGTGTGTGTGTGTGTGTGTGTGTGTGTACTCACCTAATTGTGCTTGCGGGGGGGGGGGGGGGGGGTTGAACTCTGGCTCTTTGGTCCCGCATCTCAACCGTCAATCAACAGGAGTGTGTGTGTGTGTGTGTGTGAACAAAATACAGCAGCCCGTCATCTGAACAAAGGGCTGTCGTGTTCACAATGTATAAAGTACCTTGTTCCTTGTTCTTATCTTGTTCTTGACCGAAACACTGTGCGTATTAGTGACTTTTAGGCATAATATACCCTAACTCTATCTAGAAATCCAACATTCAGCTTGTAACTCAAGTTTGTATATATGTAATTGTACCCAAATAATTTATTTATTTATCCATATTATTAGTATATATACTGACTTTCTATACACCTGCGTATATTTTGTATCATATCTAAGTAATCCACAACGATTTCTTAATAGTCTGAGGACTACTGTGCCTATCTTGGAATGGTTAATTGGGAACCCTTCCCAATTTGGGTCTTCACTTGCAAGCTCTTTTACAAAACAATGAGTCTCACTTTTAGGTAGTTTTAAGTGACGTGACACTCATAAGTGCCAACAACAGCTTCCTTGATCTAGGTGTCTAGAACAGCGTGTCCCTCTGCCCCCTTGACAGCTGAAGTCTCATTATAAATGACAGTTCTAGAGGGCCAACTGACAGTTCTAGAGGGCCAAATGACAGTTCTAGAGGGCCAAATGACAGTTCTAGAGGGCCAAATGACAGTACTAGAGAGCCAAATGACAGTTCTGGTGACACTACTACACTGTCTAACACGATAGAGGCTCTGTTACAGTTGATAATACAGTAGAGGTGTTACAGTATGTGTGGGGGGGGTGTGACAGGCCATGTGGGTGGGAAGGGGGGGGGGGGGGAGGGGGAGCTACTGAAGGGAAGGGACAGATGTGGGTGAGGAGGTACGACAGATGGGTTGGGAAAGACGAGTAATGGGTGAGGAGAGATGGGATGGGTGTGGGTAGTGGGGAGAGATTGGTGTGGGTGGAGGATTGGACGGGTGTGGGTGGGGATTGGACGGGTGTGGGTGGGGATTGGACGGGTGTGGGTGGGGATTGAACGGGTGTGGGCGGAGATTGGACGGGTGTGGGTGGGGATTGGACGGGTGTGGGCGGGGATTGGACGGGTGTGGGTGGGATTGGACGGGTGTGGGTGGGATTGGACGGGTGTGGGTGGGGATTGAACGGGTGTGGGTGAGATTGGACGGGTGTGGGCGGGGATTGGACGGGTGTGGGTGAGATTGGACGGGTGTGGGTGGGATTGGACGGGTGTGGGTGGGATTGGACGGGTGTGGGCGGGGATTGGACGGGTGTGGGCGGGGATTGGACGGGTGTGGGCGGGGATTGGACGGGTGTGGGCGGGGATTGGACGGAAAGAGACGATAGATTCAAGAACTGATTCCTGTTTTACACAAAAATTGAAATGGCTTCCTCACAATCCAATTCTCAGAACTTATATGGGAGCACATGTGAGTGGATCCACCTGGCTGTGATTGGATCCACCTGACTGTGAGTGGATCCACCTGGCTGTGATTGGATCCACCTGACTGTGAGTGGATCCACCTGACTGTGATTGGATCCACCTGACTGTGATTGGATCCACCTGACTGTGAGTGGATCCACCTGACTGTGAGTGGATCCACCTGGCTGTGAGTGGATCCACCTGGCTGTGAGTGGATCCACCTGACTGTGAGTGGATCCACCAGGCTGTGAGTGGATCCACCAGGCTGTGAGTGGATCCACCAGGCTGTGAGTGGGTTTGGTTGTGAGTTGACACATTTTTTTTACAAAACATAATTTTGAATTAAAGCCAAAATGTTGTCACAAAGGGAGCCGGTCGGCCGAGCGGACAGCACGCTGGACTTGTGATCCTGTGGTCCTGGGTTCGATCCCAGGCGCCGGCGAGAAACAATGGGCAGAGTTTCTTTCACCCTATGCCCCTGTTACCTAGCAGTAAAATAGGTACCTGGGTGTTAGTCAGCTGTCACGGGCTGCTGCTTCCTGAGGGTGGAGGCCTGGTCGAGGACCGGGCCGCGGGGACACTAAAGCCCCGAAATCATCTCAAGATAACCTCAAGATAGCAGCGAGAAAATAACTTTGCATAAACCAAAAAAAACAATCTAAGCCTCTTGTATATAAATAATTCTCCCGTTCCAACCCAATCACATGGGATTGATTGGGTTCCCACCCAATCACATGGGATTGATTGGGTTCCCACCCAATCACATGGGATTGATTGGGTTCCCACCCAATCACATGGGATTGATTGGGTTCCCACCCAATCACATGGGTTGGTTGATTGGTACAGCGACCAGCGTCGTTTATTGTAATTTGGTGGTTCGGTTTCCCCCCTAATAGTCAAAGTGGTTGGGCACTGTTCATTCATTCCCTCTGTCCTATCCCAGATCCGTGTCCTCACATCCCATCCAGTGGGATGTATAGTGGTGGTATTG
Source organism: Procambarus clarkii (assembly GCF_040958095.1). Classification (NCBI taxonomy): domain Eukaryota; kingdom Metazoa; phylum Arthropoda; class Malacostraca; order Decapoda; family Cambaridae; genus Procambarus; species Procambarus clarkii. The sequence goes on along the minus strand of NC_091218.1, from coordinate 22,079,814 downwards.
GCTGGGCCCTCGTGGCCTCGTAGTTCAACTGGACTGTTGTTGTTGTTGTTAAAGATTTAGCTACTCAAGACGAAGTGTCCATGTAGCACGGGCTATGGTGAGCCCGTAATAGCTGGACTGTGAGTGTGGGAATATATATTAAGAGGGAGAGGTGTTGCAGCAACACTGGCGGTGTTGCACAAGGAAATATTCCACCAAGATGTTTGTACAGGGACGCTCCCAGACCTGTCGTGGCCCCCGACCCACCTAGCTACCTACTCCCCCCACCCCAGTGTGTGTGTGTGTGTGTGTGTGTGTGTGTGTGTGTGTGTGTGTGTGTGTGTGTGTGTGTGTGTGTGTGTGTGTGTGTGTGGCGGGGTTCCAGGCAGGTGCTGCTTCTCAAGAAGTGTTGCTATCAGTGTGTCTCCGGCGTCACGATTATCGCAGGCATCCCTTTATCATCGTGTTCTGTTCCCGCGCAATGGGGGTGAGGCAACTGGTGGTGTCTGTCTCTCTCTCTCTCTCTCTCTCTCTCTCTCTCTCTCTCTCTCTCTCTCTCTCTCTCTCTCTCTCTCTCTCTCTCTCTCTCTCTCTCTCTCTCTCTCTCTCTCTCTGTCTCTCTCTCTGTCTCTCTCTCTCTCTGTCTCTCTCTCTCTCTCTCTCTCTCTCTCTCTCTCTCTCTCTCTCTCTCTCTCTCTCTCTCTCTCTCTCTCTCTCTCTCTCTCTCTCTCTCTCTCTCTCTGTCTCTCTCTCTCTCTCTCTCTGTCTCTCTCTCTCTCTCTCTCTCTCTCTCTCTCTCTCTCTCTCTCTAATGTAATTAATGTGAAAACGATATGAGTTGAATAATAATTAAACCAGTCGCGTAATAATGCCAGTATAATGCCTTTTATTTAGACAATCAAATATCGTTTACAATCACGGCGACCCGAGAGAGCCAGATATAAACACCATCAAATGTCTCTCAGTTACATAGTCACATATATGGCACTGTCTCTCTCCCTCCCTCTCTCCCTTGTCTCATGGTGACACTAGTCCATGAGGGCATACCTCTCTGACCCTAGGGCTCACATGGTCCCCATTTCTAGGGCTTATATAAATACCACCTATTTCTAGGGGCCCCCAGGGGCTTAAACCCCTTCTTCCCCCCATTCTCAAGGTTCCATATCACCCTTCCAGGGCCCAGATAACTCAGGTGACCTCTCTCAGGGCCAACGTAACCTCTCTCAGGGCCATTTGTAACCTCGTATAGGGTCATTGTAACATGGCCCAGGGCCCATATCCCCCCCAGGGCCCCTGTAACCCCCCAGGGCCCAGGTGGTACATCCTGCAGGTGGCCCCTGGCTGGCGGAAGCCCGCTAGGGACCTCCACTGTTGGGAGTCCCATTGCGCAAGATAAGACAGGTTAGTGAAGCACCTGGTCCATGATGTGCAGGTGTGGTGAACAGGTGTGATGAACAGGTGTTATATTGCGTAGGTGAGTACACGCTCACAGCTCACACAGTTACAGCCCAGCTCCTGGGCCAGGTTACGTCCACTACGGGCTCGCCATAGCCCGTGCTACTTGCCCCGCTCCTGTGCCAGGTAAGTCCACTACGGGCTCGCCATAGCCCGTGCTACTTGCCCCGTTCCTATGCCAGGTAAGTCCACTACGGGCTCGCCATAGCCCGTGCTACTTGGAACTTGTTCCGAGTAGCTGAATCTGTAACAACAACAACAACAACACTTGGACGGTCGAGGATTGAACGCCGACCAGCCTGATGTGAGACCGTCGCTCTACCATCCAGCCCAAGACCATGTGTGTGTGTGTGTGTGTGTGTGTGTGTGTGTGTGTGTGTGTGTGTGTGTGTGTGTGTGTGTGTGTGTGTGTGTGTGTGTGTAATTACCTAAGTGTAGTTACAGGATGAGAGCTACGCTCGTTGTGTCCCGTCTTCCCCAGTACTCTTTATCGTATAACGCTTTGAAACTACTGACGGTTTTAGCCTCTACCACCTTCCCACTTAGCTTGTTCCAGCCGTCTATCACTGTTTGCAAAAGTGAACTTTCTAATATGTTTTCGGCAGCTTTGTTTACTTAGTTTGAATCTGTTGACCTCTTGTTCTTAAAGTTGCAATTTTCAATCATTCCTCTTGTCAATTGTGTTAATTCCTGTTACTATTTTGTATATCGTGATCATATCTCCCCCCGGTTATATCTGGCACCGTTGTAGTGGAATATTTCTGGACCTTCTCAAGTTTCTCTTGTTAAGGTCTTGAAGAGGCGCTCCTCCACGCGGGCTGTTGTGTATACTCACCTGTTTGTACTCACCTAACTCAGCTTGAGTGGGTTGAGATGCAACGGTTTGATCCCGTCTAACAGCCTTCAATCAACTGGACTGTATATAACATGGCTTTTAATACCGATGCCACAGTCTGTAGTTTCCACCCACAGCCTCAAGCCTCCACCCACAGCCTCAAGCCTCCACCCACAGCCTCAAGCCTCCACCCACAGCCTTAAGTCTCCACCCACAGCCTCAAGCTTCCACCCACAGCCTCAAGCTTCCACCCACAGCCTTAAATCTCCACCCACAGCCTCAAGACTCCACCCACAGCCTTAAGTCTCCCCCCACAGCCTCAAGCCTCCACCCACAGCCTTAAGTCTCCCCCCACAGCCTCAAGCCTCCACCCACAGCCTTAAGTCTCCCCCCACAGCCTCAAGCCTCCACCCACAGCCTCAAGAAAGTCTGAAAACGATGTAGCACCGGAAGGAGCACGGAAACAAAGAGAGCAGCTGGGTGAAAGGAAAGCCTGAGTCCCAGACACAATCTCCCAAGAAACACTAAAGTCGGCAGTGGCTACATTGTTAGACCTCTCGCTGTTATTTTCACCTCTGAAGAAACATTACAACTACAAAAGATTTTGAGAAAAGTTAATGTTGGTCCTGTATACAAGGAGGAAGAAGCAAGGGCTCACCTACAGACAGAGATCTCTAACAAGTGGCTCATATAAGGTATTGTTAGACTAATTAGGATGAAATACAAAATCATAGGTGTTTTGTTTATATTTCAAGCCTGACCATCGATTAGAGGAAGGGGGAAGTCTAGGTTGACTAGCTTATTAGTGCTAAATGATGTTAATGGTTAACCTGGGAAGAGAGGTCTCGGTAGCATTCATGTTCTTTGAGGAGCTGTTCACTTGAGACAGTTAAGCCAGTCCCAGCTGTGTCTGGGTACAAGTGACAGGATGAACAACCCAGCGGGTTTTCTTCCTATTGGGGAGTGTTGTACATGCTGCTATGGCGGTGTGTCCACTCACAGGATGAGTGACGCTGCCCAATACTGTCACTATGGCGGTGTGTCCACTCACAGGATGAGTGCCGCTGCCCAATACTGTCACTATGGCGGTGTGTCCACTCACAGGATGAGTGGTGCTGCCCAATACTGTCACTACGGCGGTGTGTCCACTCACAGGATGAGTGACGCTGCCCAATACTGTCACTTTGGCGGTGTGTCCACTCACAGGATGAATGACCCTGCCCAATACTGTCACTATGGCGGTGTGTCCACTCACAGGATGAGTGGCGCTGCCCAATACTGTCACTATGGCGGTGTGTCCACTCACAGGATGAGTGGCGCTGCCCAATACTGTCACTACGGCGGTGTGTCCACTCACAGGATGAGTGCCGCTGCCCAATACTGTCACTATGGCGGTGTGTTCACTCACAGGGTGAGTGGCGCTGCCCAATACTGTCACTATGGCGGTGTGTCCACTCACAGGATGAGTGGTGCTGCCCAATACTGTCACTACGGCGGTGTGTCCACTCACAGGATGAGTGACGCTGCCCAATACTGTCACTTTGGCGGTGTGTCCACTCACAGGATGAATGACCCTGCCCAATACTGTCACTATGGCGGTGTGTCCACTCACAGGATGAGTGGCGCTGCCCAATACTGTCATTATGGCGGTGTGTCCACTCACAGGATGAGTGACGCTGTCCAATACTGTCACTATAGCGGTGTGTCCACTCACAGGATGAGTGATGCTGCCCAATACTGTCACTATGGCGGTGTGTCCACTCACAGGATGAGTGGCGCTGCCCAATACTGTCACTATAGCGGTGTGTCCACTCACAGGATGAGTGACGCTGCCCAATACTGTCACTATGGCGGTGTGTCCACTCACAGGATGAGTGGCGCTGCCCAATACTGTCACTATGGCGGTGTGTCCACTCACAGGATGAGTGACGCTGCCCAATACTGTCACTATGGCGGTGTGTCCACTCACAGGATGAGTGGCGCTGCCCAATACTGTCACTATGGCGGTGTGTCCACTCACAGGATGAGTGGCGCTGCCCAATACTGTCACTATGGCGGTGTGTCCACTCACAGGATGAGTGACGCTGCCCAATACTGTCACTATGGTGGTGTGTCCACTCACAGGATGAATGACCCTGCCCAATACTGTCACTATGGCGGTGTGTCCACTCACAGGATGAGTGGCGCTGCCCAATACTGTCACTATGGCGGTGTGTCCACTCACAGGATGAGTGGAGCTGCCCAATACTGTCACTATGGTGGTGTGTCCACTCACAGGATGAGTGGCGCTGCCCAATACTGTCACTATGGTGGTGTGTCCACTCACAGGATGAATGACGCTGCCCAATACTGTCACTATGGCGGTGTGTCCACTCACAGGATGAGTGACGCTGAACTATACACACGCCCCTCGGGGCAAAATTAAAAAAAAAAATTAACGAGTGTGAGGGGAAAGTAAGGGTACCGTACACTAGATTTTCTGGTGGATTGGTGGTATGGTTAGGTGAGTAGGGAGGGGGGGTGTAAGGAGAGTGAGAGGGGGCGCTGGGGTGTGGTTAGGTGGAGGGGGGTAGGAGGGGGCTAGGGGTCGGCAGGTGGGGTGGAAAGTGGAACGCAGGTGAAATGTGTAACTTGAGACTAATAGAAGGAACAGGAATGACTAGTGATGGATTACATTACTCCCTTGTGGGCCAGGCCTGGTGGGGGGGCATAGAAGGAAGGGGGGAGGAGGTATAAATGGAGAGAAAGGGGGGAATAGAGGGAGAGACGAAGGTAAGCACAGTAGAATGGGCATAGAGGGAGGTATGGGTACCATAGGAGGGGGGGAAGGGGGGTGTGGGGGGGGTAGAATGTAAGGGTAAAGTTTTACAACAAATGCCTATCAAAACAGTGGTTTAATAAATAAACTTTACACGAGGCATAGATAACTTCAAACAATACTCTGGTCCATAGAATTATCCCCAAACCTTCACATAAAGACCCAAACCTTCACACAACGACCCAAACCTTCACACAAGGACCCAAACCTTCACACAACGACCCAAACCTTCACACAAGGACCCAAACCTTCACACAAGGACCCAAACCTTCACACAAGGACCCAAACCTTCACACAAGGACCCAAACCTTCACACAAGGACCCAAACCTTCACACAAGGACCCAAACCTTCACACAACGACCCAAACCTTCACACAAGGACCCAAACCTTCACACAAGGACCCAAACCTTCACACAAGGACCCAAACCTTCACACAAGGACCCAAACCTTCACACAAGGACCCAAACCTTCACACAAGAACCCAAACCTTCACACAAGGACCCAAACCTTCACACAAGGACCCAAACCTTCACACAAGGACCCAAACCTTCACACAAGGACCCAAACCTTCACACAAGGACCCAAACCTTCACATAAGAACCCAAACCTTCACATAAGAACCCAAACCTTCACATAAGGACCCAAACCTTCACATAAGAACCCAAACTTTCACACAAGGACCCAAACTTTCACACAAGGACCCAAACCTTCACACAAGAACCCAAACCTTCCCATAAGAACCCAAACCTTCACATAAGTACCCAAACCTTCACACAAGGACCCAAACCTTCACACAAGAACCCAAACCTTCCCATAAGAACCCAAACCTTCACATAAGAACCCAAACCTTCACACAAGGACCCAAACCTTCACATAAGAACCCAAACCTTCACACAAGGACCCAAACCTTCACACAAGGACCCAAACCTTCACACAAGGACCCAAACCTTCACACAAGGACCCAAACCTTCACACAAGGACCCAAACCTTCACACAAGGACCCAAACCTTCACACAAGGACCCAAACCTTCACACAAGGACCCAAACCGTCACAATAAAAGTGCCTAAACCCTCTTTAAGACTTAATACAGGAGAAATATCGCAAATCTCTGCCCAATATGGTTATACTGACCTTATATGACGTGAATAAGTATAATGAGATAACTCTATCACGTGACGCGTCCAAAAGACGTCTAAGGAACACGTCGAAGAAAACGGACGAGGCTCTTACATTGTCGACACAATGATTTCTATCAGCATTCTCCATCTATTGTTGTGCTATGTCGGTCTCAAATGATCATATTTCTCCAGTAAGTGTATTTTTTTTATTAATTTTATATAATCTGAGAAAAATCAGTATAGGAGCCAATAGGAGGATTCGAATCCGTTCACCTGCATGCAGGTCGGCGTTCAATCCCCTCTGACCGTCCACTCAAGTGGTTGGGCACCATTTCTTTCCCTGCTCGTCCCATCCTACATCCTTATCCTGACCCCTTCTAAGTGCTATATAGTCGTAATGGCTTGGCGCTTTCCCTCTGATAGTTCCCTTCCCCTTCTCATGTACTCTGGCCTATGGTACACTTATGGTACTCTAGGTACTCTAGTGGTCTAAGGCATTTGCTTGGGAGTACCAAGTGAGTGGGTTCGAAACCTCTTTTCGTGTCCAGGGGCCAGATTCACGAAAGCACTTACGCAAGCACTTAC
>NC_091218.1:22025522-22068022 GCF_040958095.1 Procambarus clarkii | reverse complement strand
TATGGATAACGTTCGTTCTATTTAATACGTCCACTAATTCACTTATGCTTCTTTAAATATATAGATACGATAACCATTTAATAATAAATACATCAAAATATATTACAGATTTGTCATATATTTTAGGTAAAGTGAGTGGAGAAAGAAAAAGAGAGATGAGGGAGCGCGAGGCGACAACACCGGCGGGATCTGGGAATGCAGCTGGCGGCGGGTGACGTCGACGGTGTATGCGTCAATACTGGTGGTTGCCTTGTCGCACATCTGGCCTCATCTGTCCACCTTGGCCAGGAGGTTCCCACGGGCTTCTACAGCTGACCTGACCCGACCTCCATGCCCACTGCCTCCCCCCTCTGTGACGACCTCTGCCATACGCCCTGGCCAGGACTTCCTCCCTAGCGGGCTTCCGCTGGCGGCGCAGACGAGGCCCCTCATCGCGCAGGTCTCAAGGTAATATTTTTCCTCATAATTTCTTTCCAGATTGAAGATGAGGTTTGAGGAACCGTGTCAAACATCAGGTCTTTAGTCACAGACTCGGTAGATGTGGCGAACGTGATGTATACTGATTGTAAATTGGAGATATTGCTCCACATGTGTGTGTGTGTGTGTGTGTGTGTGTGTGTGTGTGAGATGGCGCCGCCATGGGCGGCTCCATCTCTCCTGCCTCACCTCTGACGCCCACTGTCACCCACCTGCATCTCCTCCACCACCCCCACCTACCCTCCCCTCACATGTCCCACCCCCACTTATACATGTCCACTCCCCCTCATGTCCACCCCCCCTCATGTCCACCCCCCAGCTGCCATTCCCACCACACACACACACCCCGTCACCTTAGCGCCAACCCACACAGCTGTCTATCCCATCATCCCCCACCGCAAGCACAACTAGGTGAATACAGCTGTCTATCCTTTCAACCCTCACAGCTGTCCATTCCCTCAGCTCAACCCCCACACATAGCTGCCTATCCCATCAGCCCTACCCCGCGCAGCTGCCCATCCCAACATCCCCATCCCACCCCCTCCTTCTGTCCTTGACACCACCTGAAACAGACCCCCCCCCCCTTAAGAAAACCTAGATACAGCTGTTTCCCCTTAACACAACCCACGCTACTGTCCTTACCAGCTGTTCATTCCTGCAGCTGCCCCCCCCCTCCCCCCTCCCATCACTTATACTCCCAACACAGCTGCCCCCTTACCCCCCCCCCCCCATCCCGTCACCCATACCCCAACACAAGAGGATACAATCCTGGAGTATGCAGCCCCAGCCTGGAGTCAATACTTAGTTAAACACAAGACATAGAGAAGATTCAGAGGTACGTCACCAGACTAGTCCCAGAACTGAAAGGTCTGAGCCACGAGGAAAGGCTACGGGAGCTAAACCTCACGTCCCTGGAATACAGAAGAGTAACAGGAAACATGATCACCACCTACAAAATTCTGAGAGGAATTGACAGGGTAGACAAAGACAAACTATTTAGCACGAGTGGAACACGAACAAGGGGACACAGGTGGAAATGTAGTACCTAAATGAGCTACAGAGACATTAGAAATAATTTTTTCAGTGTCAGAGTAGTTAACAAATGGAATGCATTAGGCAGTGATGTGGAGGAGGCTGACTCCATACACAGTTTCAATTTTAAATTTGATAGGCTCTAGAATCTGTACGCCAGTTGGTTGACAGGCGGGACCACGGAGCCAAAGCTCAACCCCTGCAAGCACAACTAGGTGAGTATAGATGTCCCCTCGTCAACACAGATGTCCCCTCGTCAACACAGATGTCCCCTCGTCAACACAGATGTCCCCTCGTCAACACAGATGTCCCCTCGTCAACACAGATGTCCCCTCGTCAACACAGATGTCCCCTCGTCAACACAGATGTCACCTCGTCAACACAGATGTCCCCTCGTCAACACAGATGTCACCTCGTCAACACAGATGTCCCCCTCGTCAACACAGATGTCCCCTCGTCAACACAGATGTCCCCTCGTCAACACAGATGTCCCCTCGTCAACACAGATGTCCCCTCGTCAACACAGATGTCCCCTCGTCAACACAGATGTCCCCTCGTCAACACAGATGTCCCCTCGTCAACACAGATGTCCCCTCGTCAACACAGATGTCACCTCGTCAACACAGGTGTCGTCCCCTCGTCAACACAGATGTCCCCTCGTCAACACAGATGTCCCCTCGTCAACACAGATGTCCCCTCGTCGATACAGATGTCACCTCGTCGATACAGATGTCACCTCGTCAACACAGATGTCCCCTCGTCAACACAGATGTCCCCTCGTCAACACAGGTGTCCCCTCGTCAACACAGATGTCCCCTCGTCAACACAGATGTCCCCTCGTCAACACAGATGTCCCCTCGTCAACACAGATGTCCCCTCGTCGATACAGATGTCACCTCGTCAACACAGATGTCCCCTCGTCAACACAGATGTCCCCTCGTCAACACAGATGTCCCCTCGTCAACACAGATGTCACCTCGTCAACACAGGTGTCGTCCCCTCGTCAACACAGATGTCCCCTCGTCAACACAGATGTCCCCTCGTCAACACAGATGTCCCCTCGTCAACACAGATGTCCCCTCGTCAACACAGATGTCCCCTCGTCAACACAGATGTCCCCTCGTCAACACAGATGTCACCTCGTCAACACAGATGTCCCCTCGTCAACACAGATGTCACCTCGTCAACACAGATGTCACCTCGTCAACACAGGTGTCGTCCCCTCGTCAACACAGATGTCCCCTCGTCAACACAGATGTCCCCTCGTCAACACAGATGTCCCCTCGTCAACACAGATGTCCCCTCGTCGACACAGATGTCCCCTCGTCAACACAGATGTCCCCTCGTCAACACAGATGTCCCCTCGTCGATACAGATGTCACCTCGTCAACACAGATGTCCCCTCGTCAACACAGATGTCCCCTCGTCAACACAGATGTCCCCTCGTCAACACAGATGTCACCTCGTCAACACAGATGTCGTCCCTTCGTCAAGATATCCACACATTAACTGTTCCGTAGTCATAAGTAAGTTCGCAGACAAGTTAGCCAGAGAGACACGAAGCATCTGTCTGTGTCAACATGGCCGCCAACAGCAGCCAGATATAAAGACCTATACACACACACGACTTGATAATGGTCCAGGACGGACCGAAACATCATCGGTTCATCTCCTGATGTGTGGTTTGCTCATCATATCTTCAGCCACGTTATTGTGACTCATCGTCTACACGCAGAGCTATAACATGAGTTTGGACAATGATTCATGCAGGAACACTGATTCCTCTGTAACCCATCAGCTGCCTGGTATAAGGAGATGCTGCCAGATGCAGTCTATTCGCCTTCATGACGGCTGGAGGCCCTAAATAACGCCAGCTGCCACTATTGGCTAATCACATCCTTAAAAGAGATTGGGATCAACACAAGAGGTGCTAATAGTGCGGTTGGATATCATTTTCCGTCAACCCGTCACTTCATTTAGGCAAATGAAGGACTTTTTCCAATATATCACAAGTATATTGTTGGCACAATACAATATTACATACACAGCGAGAAGTTTACCCTTCTTCTCAGTGTACTCACCTAATTGTGCTTGCGGGGGTTGAGCTTTGGCTCTTTGGTCCCGCCTCTCAACTGTCAATCAACTGGTGTACAGATTCCTGAGCCTACTGGGCTCTATCATACCTACATTTGAAACTGTGTATGGAGTCAGCCTCCACCACATCACTTCCTAGTGCATTCCATTTATTAACTACTCTGACACTGAAAAAATTCTTTCTAACGTCTCTGTGGCTCATCTGGGTACTAAGTTTCCACCTGTGTCCCCTTGTTCGTGTCCCACCCGTGCTGAAGAGTTTGTCTTTGTTCACCCTGTCAATTCCCCTGAGAATTTTGTAGGTGGTTATCATGTCTCCCCTTACTCTTCTGTTTTCCAGGGATGTGAGGTTCAGCTCCTTTAGCCTTTCCTCGTAGCTCAATCCTCTCAGTTCCGGGACGAGCCTGGTGGCATACCGCTGAATCTTCTCTAACTTTGTCTTGTGTTTAACTAGGTATGGACTCCAGGCTGGAGCTGCATACTCCAGGATTGGTCTTACATAAGTGGTATACAGGGTTCTGAAAGATTCCTTACACAAGTTTCTGAAGGCAGTTCTTATGTTGGCCAGTCTAGCATATGCCGCTGATGATATTCTTTTGATGTGGGCCTCTGGGGACAGGTTCGGTGTGATATCAACCCCCAGATCCTTCTCTCTATTTGATTCTTGCAGGATTTCCCCTCCCAGATGATACCTTGTGTTCAGCCTCCTGCTCCCTTCGCCTAATTTCATCACCTTACACTTTCCAGAGTTGAACTTCAGCAGCCATTTTCTAGACCATTCCTTCAGATGTACGATAGAGTTATTAAGAAGAACGTTTTTAGTGTGAGAGTAGTTAACAAATGGAGTGCATTAGGCAGTGATGTGGTGGAGGCAGACTCCATACACAGTTTCAAATGTAGATATGATAGAGCCTAATAGGCTCAGGAACCTGTACATGAGTTTATTGGCAGTTGAGAGGCGGGGCCAAAGAGCCGAAGCTCAACCCTCGCAACCACAACTAGGTGAGTTCACCCACCAGGAAGCAGCCCGTAGCAGCTGTCTAACTCCCAAGTACCTATTTACTGGTAGGCGAATAGGAGCATCAGGGCGAAAGAAACTTTGCCCAATCGTTTCTGCCTCGGCCAGGAATCGAACCCGGGGCCCCTTATGATTACGAACCCCGAGAGCTGTCCACTCAGCCGCGAGTCCCCCCATTTTGTGTGTGTGTGAGAGAGAGAGAGAGAAAGAGAGAGAGAGGGGGAGGGAGGGAGAGAGAAAGAGAGAGAGAGAGAGAGAGCGAGGGAGAGAGAAAGAGAGAGAGAGAGAGCGAGGGAGAGAGAGGTGGGGAGGGGGGAGGCTCCGGAAGTTCATCATTAACACGAATTTGGCAAGTGTCGGCCCAACCTATCCCACAACACAATCCCCGTCTCCTATCCCACCTCCCCCTGTCCCTTCCCTTCCCCCAGCCCCTCCCACTACGTGTTCCCCCCACCCCCCACTCCCTCTCCCTGTGAATGACGATAGCCACCAACCCTCCCCCGATAACGGTCTCTGCCCGCCCAAATGCTACACGATGGACAAGCCGCGGTTCTGAGCTGATGTCTTACGATAACAAACCTATGAGCTGCTATCGTATGATCAGGATTACTCGACAGGTGCGCGCCATCGAGCGAAGGCGTTTGGGCGGGTAATTGTGTTGTACTAACGCCTAGTTGTATTGTGTGGGACTCGTGATTATAGCCATGATATATGTGGTCTTGTTTGGTGGGGCATGTGTCGTGTTCGATATGGCATATGTCGTGTTCGATATGTGAATGAATATACCGCCATAGGGAGAGTATTGTGCAGCGGCATTCATCGTGTGAGTGGACACACCGCCATAGGGAGTGTATTGGGAGCAGCGTCACTCGTCCTGTGAGTGGACACACCGCCATAGTGACAGTATTGGGCAGCGTCACTCGTCCTGTGAGTGGACACACCGCCATAGTGACAGTATTGGGCAGCGTCACTCGTCCTGTGAGTGGACACACCGCCATAGTGACAGTATTGGGAGCAGCGTCACTCGTCCTGTGAGTGGACATACCGCCATAGGAACAGTATTGTGCAGCGGCATTCATCATGTGAGTGGACACACCGCCATAGTGACAGTATTGGGCAGCGCCACTCATCCTGTGAGTGGACACACCGCCATAGTGACAGTATTGGGCAGCGCCACTCATCCTGTGAGTGGACACACCGCCATAGCAGCATGTACAACACTCCCCAATAGGAAGAAAACCCACTGGGTTGTTCATCCTGTCACTTGCACCCACACGCAGCTGGGACTTGCTTAATTAACTAATTCAAGCGTATAAATTGTAAGATAACACTATTAGCATTCATCAGCCCTGGTCGAGGACCGGGCCGCGGGGACGCTAAGCCCCGAAATCATCTCAAGATAATCTTAGGTGTTGAGTGGTCGTTGTGAGCAATGTGTTGTGTGGTCGTTGTGGTAGTCGTTTTGAAAGTCTGAAAATATGCAGCCTACCCCATCCATCCGTCACCTTTCATTGTCGTTCAAATGACGTAGAACTCTAGACCGTTTGCTAGTACTCAGAGACTCTAGGTTTACAAAGCTTTTTCCAGCTCCTAGTTTACCAGCTCTACTAACATATATCTTGGTGGGTCTCCACTCTGGTGATGTCCTTCCTTAAGCTGTGTTAATGACCTGAATCTCGCATATTTCTGTCAATTTTCTGTTGTTTGTCAATGTTTGTCTGTCTGTGTCTGTCTGTCAAGGTTTCTGTCATCTATTCCGTTAATCTTATCACTAGGTAATTCACATAATTCTTTCAATTTGTAGTTATGTAGCAGTTGTGGGGAGCGCTTCTAGACAGTTTACAGCTAGGAAGTACAAGCCATGAAGATAAGGTTATCTTGAGATGATTTCGGGGCTTTTTAGTGTCCCCGCGGCCCGGTCCTCGACCAGGCCTCCACCCCCAGGAAGCAGCCCATGACAGCTGACTAACACCCAGGTACCTATTTTACAGCTAGGTAACAGGGGCATAGGGTGAAAGAAACTGTTTCTCGCCGGCGCCTGGGATCGAACCCAGGATCACAAGTCCCGCGTGCTGTCCGCTCGGCCGACCGGCTCCCCATTCATCAATGTAGCCTCTTGATGAATGGTGTGTGCAACGTCTCACGCCTGGGATTCTTAAGGAGATAACGGAGCTCATGATAAAGATTGATAATTAATCAATCTAAAGAAAAACAGACAATGTAAAGCTAAAACAGACGAATTGAAGCTAAATGAGCTAACGAGACAGGAAAGACATTCGCGTGGAGACAGGAAACCGGTTACAACTACCCACCTCATTCTTTCCCAAATGAAGCCTATTATGCTTTTAAGGCTCTGGTAAGTCAGGAAAGTTTGCGGAGAATGTTTCATCAGTGCCAACAGTTTCCTCGAACCATAATAGCTACGTTGCTTACAACTTTCCGTTTCAAATGACTCAAATTCAAATTTCAAATTCAAATGACTCTGACGGTTCGTTGTTTCGAATATCACCTCTTGAGCCATATGTATTACAGGTGAGGCTCACTTGGCTTAGGCTGCGCACGACTGACCACCGTACTTCAGAATGTACAGGACTGAAATTACAGAGACAAATTACATGGCTGACTCGTGGTATCTAGGAAGCTACGAAGGCAGATCTGAGTGTGTCAATCTGTCTCGCTGAAGAAACACAGAAGAAAAGATTTTATGATCAAGGATTTCACGTATATTAGGGGCATAAATAGAGTTCTGAAATTGCTGGAACAGATCAAAACCCGCGAAAAATGGATGCAAGCCGGAGAAAATTAGTTTTTGGAGTAATATAGTGAAATACATGTTTGGTAATTGGTTTGTGGAAGTCGGGTATTGTTACTGAGATAAACAGATTAACAAGTTTCAATAATCGATGGGAGAGAGAGGACTGCACTTTGCACCCGTAAGATAACCTAAGTTAAAAGGTTGTTAAATGCTAATCTTCTTGTGTGTAATGAACTGTTCATTTGACAGTTAAATTAGTCTAAGCTGTATCTGGGTACAAGTGACAGCACGAACGGTCCAGCAGGTGTTTTTCTAGCTTACGGGTGTTGTACACGTGTTCACTCACTCACAGGTTGAGTGATGACGCCCAATAAACTCGCTCTTCCATGCAAAATTAAAAAATGAGTGAGACTGGACACGCCTAATTTTGGGCCCAGTAGGTTTACTCATGGAGTAAACCTACTGGGCCTGTCCTCTTAAAAAGAACGTCGCTTTTGGCCGTTTGCCCGTATGGCCGAATATGGACGTAATTTGAAAATGAAAAAAATTTGAAAATAAATTTGGGATTTTTTTTTCAACAACAGTAAGTTAAGGGTCCTCTGGTGGGTTAGGTGGGCAGGAAATTCTCATAAAGTTTCAAAACGTTATGAAAAACGTTAATTGAAAGTTCCTCTTCTAAGCTGGCCGAGTAAGCCGGACGACTCAAACAGAAAACGGAACAGTACGTCACTTTTGTGAGTCGATTTCATTTCAAATTACGTCCAAATTTGACCATAGTGAGCATACGAGCCAAAAGTGACGTTATTTTTAAGAGGACGGGTTGGCCATGCTTCCTAATTATTCTATTTTTTTCTCAGCGTGTTTAAGACACTTTGTCATAGGGTGACTAAAGTAAAATATCGCTGGTGGGCAGAAATTATACATTCTAGTAGAAGTTACCACGTCAGTACACAGGGTGTTCGTGGAAATGTTTTCATACCTTCTGCATAGTATTGCCTGAATTTACCTGAGGGGCAACCGTCTCTATGGTGGCCTCGGTGGGGACAGAAAGCCGGCGGCTTGTCAAATGTTCCCTCAACCCCCCTCATTATTCTTGAGGATTTTTTTTTTTACAGCTGAATTTTGAGTTGAAGTGATTTTTGAACTGAAGTTTTGAACCGAAGTCTTGGCATTTACGACTTCGGCGGGTAGGCGGTTCCATGGGTTTATTGTCCTATGGATGGAAAGGTATCTTCTGGTTTTTTGTTTTATATATTGTAACTCGAGCTTAAACGAGTCCCATGTACATTGGACCTTTTAAAGAAGTGGACTGGGTTAATATATTTCAAGTCCAGTATTTTATAAACGTCGTGATGAGATCAGCTCTTGTCATTTTAAGTTCATTGTAAGCTTAGTAAGGTAATAAAATGCATCCCAGAAGGCTAGAGTAGCTTAAGCTATTTCTTAAGTTCTTCTCCCTGTCATGTCTGATTTACCGTATAACAGTTTTTGTTTTCGTCGCTTTGGTTACTACAGAATATATATCAATTCTCAAGAAAGCATAGGAGGAAGGATGGCGTAGCGTATGTACCACATTAATAGGGAGTGCGTGCGAGGATGTAGTAAGTATTAATGGAGTTATTGTGTATATATATCACATATTGACATATGTATATCACATATTGACAATATGTATCACATATTGACAGATATGTATACACATATTGACAATATGTATCACATATTGACATATGTATACACATATTGACAATATGTATCACATATTGACAATATGTATCACATATTGACAGATATGTATATCACATATTGACATATGTAACGACGTCAGAGCGGGGGGTTAACAATAGCGAAACCGTTAAGCAAGTCCCAGCTGCGTCTGGGGTACAGGTGACAGGATGAACGACCCAGCGGGTTTTCTTCCTATTGGGGGGTGTGTTGTACACGCTGCTATGGCGGTGTGGTCCCCCTCCCCCTTGCAGGATGAGTGGCGCTGCCCCATAAACTCGTCCCTCGGGGCAAAATTAAAATTAAACAGCGGATCTGGTGGTAATTCTCTGGCGACGGAGGCCCGGACGCCCTTCTCGGACCCTCAGCAACCAGGGGGAACTCTCGCTTTCCTCCTGTGGGAGGGAAGGTGGGTATTTTATCCTCTTTTTAGGGGACAGTGAGAGTAACGTTAACGGAGGTGAGGGAAAAACGCGACGTGTACGTGTTGAATAAGTTAAGTTTGCTCTTTTGTTTGGGAGATAAGAGTTGTTGGATCATTTGTTATTTTTTGTCTAGGGTGTTCATTCATTCTGAGAGTGAACATGCCGTCATGGGGAGAGTATTGGGTAGCGTCACTCTCATCCTGTGAGAGAACATCATCATGCCTCCGTGGTGGATGTCTCCAATCATACTGAAGGTAACTTGGACAGCATGATTGGAGATCATGTTCAACCTTGAGCCTTGTTCAAGAACACGCAGCATTTTTGGTTGACTTATTGCATAATGAATGAATAGTAATGATATTGTGAACATTGAACAAAGAAATACTAATTCCCAGCATTATGCATCTTGCAGAAATATACTAAATCACATAAAAAAAACTTTATACATAAATCTTTGTAAATATAAATAATTAATTTAGCTTATTTTAAATTATAGCAAATAATATACATTATTTGCATAATGTACGAATGATAATAGAAAGCTATAATAGAATAATCGAGTTAAATTCTCTTGACACTATTATATAAACTCAACAATGTTTTCAAGCAAGAAACTTGAGTTTTAGGATAAAGATGAACACTGGGTCGGCAACAGGGGAGGAGGAACTGCCAGGTATATGCTTTAGAGAAAACGTTTGGGAAGTTGTAATAGGCTTAGGAAGTTGTAATAGGCTTTGGGAAGTTGTAATAGGCTTAGGAAGTTGTAATAGGCTTTGGGAAGTTGTAATAGGCTTAGGAAGTTGTAATAGGTTTGTAATAGGCTTAGGAAGTAATAGGTTTGTAATAGGCTTAGGAAGTTGTAATAGGCTTTGGGAAGTTGTAATAGGTTTGTAATAGGCTTAGGAAGTAATAGGTTTGTAATAGGCTTAGGAAGTTGTAATAGGCTTTGGGAAGTTGTAATAGGTTTGTAATAGGCTTAGGAAGTAATAGGTTTGTAATAGGCTTAGGAAGTTGTAATAGGCTTTGGGAAGTTGTAATAGGTTTGTAATAGGCTTAGGAAGTAATAGGTTTGTAATAGGCTTAGGAAGTTGTAATAGGCTTTGGGAAGTTGTAATAGGTTTGTAATAGGCTTAGGACGTTGTAATAGGCTTTGGGAAGTTGTAATAGGCTTAGGAAGTTGTAATAGGCTTTGGGAAGTTGTAATAGACTTTGGGAAGTTGTAATAGGAAGTTTGGTAATAGGTAATTGTAATAGGTGTATTTCACACCATAGACCTGTGTGTGAAAACAGTTGGTGTGTGTATGAATATGGCTCCTCCTAGTATGAACCATTCGTTAGGCTTACAGCAGCGATCCCTTTGATGTGAAAATGAATGAGACACAAGCCACCGACGATGTGTAGATGTCTCATTACTGTCTTACATTATTTCTCATTGTTTCCTAGCACATGCTTACAGAGAGCTGTTACTCTCTTCTCGATGTATATACATTTACTTATTTAATTTCTTTATTATGCACCCCATACCCATCCCGTGGGCGGTGGTGGAAAGGGTTACAGAGGTACATAATGGGTTCAGGAACATATAGTTCGTTTATCTAAGCAAGTTACACAGTTGTTAATGTTACATACACATCGAGAGGTTTACCGTTCTACTCAATGTATATATTTGCTGAGTTTACATTAGTCCTGGACTATGTCCATGGCTGAAGTATACTTTTTTTGTATATTATTAAATAATATACAATATAAAGATCATATATACATCAGTTTACAAGGGAAATATACTACATTTATATATATTTTTTTATATAATTCTCAGTAAACCAATGTTCCGTATCATGAGCGAGCATGAGCCGTAAACCCCAAATGTTATACTTGTTAATGTGGTAAACTATTGTGTTAATAACCCTCCAGAGGTTGATAGACCTTAAACCCGACACTAAAACGAAACATCTATATGCCAGATAACGAGGGAGACAGAGACAGTGCATGAGGGGAGGTATGGGAATAATGTATGGGGGGGTATGGGGGTGGGAATGGGGGGGGGGGGTTATATCCCTAATACCCCATTCCAGTTACCGGCGGCTGGACATTCCCACGGGAGCGGACCACTCACACCAGCTGCTTTACGACACATGGGTATCGATCCCTGGGCCTCGGGTTCCGCTCTTCGTCCCGGTGATCCAGCGTTCCCACACTCCCCCTCACAGCCAGGCCCCATCACCCCACCCCCCCTCACCGGCCAGGCCCCATCACCCCACCCACTTCCCCTTCCCCCTTCCCCAACCCTCTGCCAACAGTCCGGAGCCTTCTATGAAGTTCTCACGGACTCCCCCTCGTTCCCAAATAATTAATGAAGAGGGTAGTGCCCGCTGGGTTACTCCTGGAGTTTAAGGGGGGTTGAAGGGGGTGGGGGGGGGTAGGGGAGTTGAAAGGGGATAATAAGGCGGGTGTTATTTATGTTAATTATAGCAAATCAGCATTTATTGTAGTGGAGTGGCGCGCCGAGCTGTGACTATGGGGGCTTTGTTTAGGCAGACTGATGGAATATTTGAATTGTTCAGTTTTGGTTGTACTCACCTAGTTGTGTTTGCGGGGGTTGAGCTCTGGCTCTTTGGTCCCGCCTCTCAACCGTCAATCAACAGGTGTACAGATTCATGAGCCTATCGGGCTCTGTCATATCTACACTTGAAACTGTGTATGGAGTCAGCCTCCACCACATCACTTCCTAATGCATTCCATTTGTCAACCACTCTGACACTAAAAAAGTTCTTTCTAATATCTCTGTGGCTCATTTGGGCACTCAGTTTCCACCTGTGTCCCCTTGTGCGTGTTCCCCTTGTGTTAAATAGACTGTCTTTATCTACCCTATCAATCCCCTTCAGAATCTTGAATGTGGTGATCATGTCCCCCCTAACTCTTCTGTCTTCCAGCGAAGTTGTGTGTGTGTGTGTGTGTGTGTGTGTGTGTGTGTGTGTGTGTGTGTGTGTGTGTGTGTGTGTGTGTGTGTGTGTGTGTGTACTCGTCTAGTTGTACTTGCCGGGGTTGAGCTTTGGCTCTTTGGTCCCGCCTCTCAACTGTCAATCAACTGGGGTACAGATTCTGGAGTCGATTGGGCTCTTGTCATGTCTACATTTGAAACTGTGAATGGAGTCGGCCTCCACCACATCACTGCTTAATGCATTCCATTTGTTAATTATTCTGACACTGAAACAATTATTTTTAATGTCTCTGTAGGTCATTTGGATACTAAGTTTCCACCTGTGTCCCCTTGTTCGTATTCCACCTGTGCTAAATAGTTTGTCTTTGTTCGTCCTGTCAATTCCACTGAGACTTTTGTAGGTTGTTATCATGTCTTCCCTTGCTTTTCTGTCTCCCAGGGACGTGAGGTTTAGCTCCCGTAGCCTTTCCTCGTAGCTCATAATTCTTAGTTCTGAGACTAGTCTGGTGGCATACCTCTGAATCTTCTCTAACTTTGTCTTGTATTTAACTAGGTATTCTCCGAGAAATTCCTGGAAATTCCTCCAAGATTCCTTGGTTTGCCTCCTCACTTAATGCAGGGGTCTTCGCTTCTTCTTTTTTCTACTGTGAAGACCTCCCGGAATTTCTTGCCGAGTTCTTCACACATCTCATTGTCATTCTCTTCGTTTCGGTTCTCACCCTTTTCTGAGTTTCATCACTTATTCCTTTACTGTTGTTTTCCTCATGTGTGGCTGTGAATCAGTTTTGGTTGGGTCTTAACTTATCGTGTGTGTGTGTGTTTACTAGTTGTGTGCGTGTGTGTGTGTGTGTGTGTGTGTGTGTGTGTGTGTGTGTGTGTACTCACCTAATTGTGCTTGCGGGGGTTGAGCTTTGGCTCTTTGGTCCCGCAAACGTACTTGGCCCGTATGGGGATGTGTGTGTGTGTGTGTGTGTGTGTGTGTGTGTGTGTGTGTGTGTGTGTGTGTGTGTGTGTGTGTGTGTGTGTTTTTCTGCCGTTCTCTCTCCCTCTCCGGTTACATAATTCGTATGAGTTTCTATTTCCTCTTCCCATTATCAATATTCAACCTTGTTTTTGTACCCAGGAGATACGACCGAACTTCTGACTCTTGTTAGCAAGTTCTCATTTAAGACACTACACACAGAAATCACAATAGCCTGATGTATCAAATTAAACAATTAAAGGCAGCGTCTGGGATGATCTCGGACGCAGG
The DNA here is from genome assembly GCF_040958095.1 of Procambarus clarkii. Classification (NCBI taxonomy): domain Eukaryota; kingdom Metazoa; phylum Arthropoda; class Malacostraca; order Decapoda; family Cambaridae; genus Procambarus; species Procambarus clarkii. Next base: position 22,054,303 of record NC_091218.1, on the reverse strand, counting down.
TTCGAATCCTCGTCACGGCCCTTGTGGATTTGTTCTTCTCATTCAAGCTGACTTTAAGTTCATTTAAGTTGTCCAAATACCCCTGTATCAACATGCAGTTACCTGTGTAAAGGAGGAAATGTATATGTTTATCTCTCAGAATGTTTGGTAATATGTTTATTGTTTGTGATGTGTGTATGTATGTATTAACACGATGTACTGAACGGGGTGAGAATAACTTGAGCTACCTCATCCCTTTGTGTGTATTTTACCTCAATAAACTTATTTCAATTTTGTGTATATATACGTATATATGTGTGTGTATGTATATGTATGTGTATAAAGTACATATGGAAGCTGATCAGAATTGCATTTCACCTTTGTAAATGCACATTAATGACACTTCGAACACTTTATGTAGGGCATACGTAAATCTGTGTATCTATGTATTTACGTATGTAGGTTAGCTTAGCATTTTAAAAGTACCGAATCACCTTCTGTGGTTGATTGTTCAATAAATCCCTGAACTATATGTTTAACACATCTCTAATCCTGTCTATGGAGGACAGAAGAAAATTTATATATGCTGGTTAGCATTGTAAATGTGTGGCCACGTTTGTGGTAGAAAATAATAATAATAAAAAAATCAATTTCAATTTCAACATGCACAGTTAACGATCAGTGCCCAAGTGTTACTACACGTGTCAGAGTTTACTTCTCGAAGCCATTCGTCAGACAAATTCTTGTGACTTATTTGGGGCCTCTTGCCAAGTTGCGTATTAGTCATCTATCTCTTCTGCTCTTCTTGTAAATATCGCGTCCTTGGCAAATAAGGGAGCCGGTCGGCCGAGCGGACAGCACACTGGACTTGTGATCCCGTGGTCCCGGGTTCATTCCCGGGCGCCGGCGAGAAACAATGGGCAGAGTTTCTTTCACCCTATGCCCCTGTTACCTAGCAGTAAAATAAGTACGTGGGTGTTAGTCAGCTGTCACGGGCTGCTTCCTGGGGGGTGGAGGACTGGTCGAGGACCGGGCCGCGGGGACACTAAAGCCCCGAAATCATCTCAAGATATCTGTCTGTTTTAGCAGGTCGTCAAACCTGATCCCTGTGATGACCCACTTGACACCATCTTCCTTTCTCATGTCTCAACGTCTCTCAAGATCACTATACCTGCCTCCTATTCGTTCAGTAATCGCTTATCTAGTTATCTTGAGATGGTTTCGGGGCGTAGCGTCCCCGCGGCCCGGTTCTCGACCTGGCCTTCTGTTTGTTACACATCCTCAGGAAGCAGCCCGTAGCAGCTGACTAACTCCCGGGTACCTATTTACTGCTAGGTAACAGGGGCATCAGGGTGAAAGAAACTCTGCCCATTGTTTCTCGCCGGCGCCTGGGATCGAACCCAGGACCACAAGTCCCGCGCGCTGTCCGCTCGGCCGACTAGTCTCTGGGGGATAAATCGTGTATAATTTCTCACTGTGGCGTCAAAATAATAATAGGCTCCACTTTGATAAACAATAATTCACATTTTAATGTCTCCTCAGGGCTGTGGTTACTAGATTTGGAGAGTGATTATGTAACAAGGAGGTTGTATGTAAACCGGGGGTGGGGGGGGGAAGTTTACAGTGGTTTACGCTGCGGTGTAGCGGTCTTCATGGCACATTTACCGACGTTGCTTAGCGTTGTTTCGGAGGCCGGCCGCCAGGTGCGCGCATTCCAGCTTCCAGGTTTTGTTAATGTGGATGTTTATAATCAACAATCAGGTTTACCTGGTTCACACGCCTGGCAACACCCCTCCCCCCCTCGTCTTCCCTGTATTCTTTCCCTGTACTCTACCTCTGTATTCTTCCCCCCCCCCCCCCCCGCCTTCTGTATCCTTCCGGTATGCGGTTTAGTTTTCACGGGCCACTGACGTTACCGTGGCGGCCTCCTGGTGCGCATTCCGCGCTTCGTCTTTTGTTTTGTTTACGTGGCCCCAGGAGAGGGAGAGGACTCCATCACCCCAAAGCCAGTCTTCAAACATCTGCGCCCCCCCCCCCTGGGTTTAACACCTAAGGATAGGTGTTATATAGGCCACATATCTTGAGGTTATCTTGAGATGATTTCGGGGCTTTCAGTGTCCCCGCGGCCCGGTCCTCGACCAGGCCTCCACCCCCAGGAAGCAGCCCGTGACAGCTGACTAACACCCAGGTACCTATTTTACTGCTAGGTAACAGGGGCATAGGATGAAAGAAACTCTGCCCATTGTTTCTCGCCGGCGCCTGGGATCGAACCCAGGACCACAGGATCACAAGTCCAGCGTGCTGTCCGCTCGGCCGACCGGCTTCCTTGTATAAAGGATAGGTTATCCTCAGGATAACCCAGTTTATCCTGAGGATCAGGGGTAGGGAATGTAGTAGTAGTGGTGGTCCCAGCAAGAGCAATCAATTATTGAACAAATCCACAAGGGCCGTGACGAGGATTCGAACCTGCGTCCGAGAGCATCAAAGACGCTGTCTTAATCAACTGAGCTACGACATGGTAAAAAGAATTGCAACCGGGAAATCATCCTGATATACCGACGGATCCTGCAGTCTCTCAGACACAATTATTGACCTCTAGGTCTTCTGGTTGGGTGGTTTTGGTGTTCTGAATAGCAGAACTCTTCCGAAATAGTTTTTTTGTCCATTGTGGGCAGTTCTGTAGGCTAGTGGTGCGTACAGGATTTGCTGTCATTTGTTTTCTGTACTTCAGATATGTACTACAAGTATTGTTGTACTGAGTTAAGCAATATTTGTATTCTTTTGTCGTTCTTGATTGATTTATCTAATAATTTGTATGTTTAACCTTGTGGGGGGCCTCGTAGCCTGGTGGATAGCGCGCAGGACTCGTAATTCTGTGGCGCGGTTCGATTCCCGCACGAGGCAGAAACAAATGGGCAAAGTTTCTTTCACCCTGAATGCCCCTGTTACCTAGCAGTAAATAGGTACTTGGGTGTTAGTCAGCTGTCACGGGCTGCTTCCTGGGGGTGGAGGCCTGGTCGAGGACCGGGCCGCGGGGACACTAAAAAAAAAAGCCCCGAAATCATCTCAAGATAACCTCAAGATTGTGTGTAGATGAGGACAAGATTATTTGTATTTAGTGGCGTTCGAGATGTTTAATTAACATAGACTTGTGTGTTTGTGTGTTCCTGCTGTTTTAGTCTAGCAATTTGTGTGTAGAAAACGAGCTCCAGGTCTTGGGCCCCGCCTCTTAATTATCACCTGTTTTATCTCTTACGCCTTGGTATATCTGCTCGTGAAGTAGCATATATGTAATTGGCCTCCAAAACACATACATACACATACCTGCATCCCGACACACGCTGCAGCTGGGTCATAAATCAGACTGGGACGCTCTGTATGTCTCATACATCCGAAACTAGAAGCCCGATGACTGGCTTTCTGACTGATTGGCTAGCTGAGTGGATGGCTCTCTAAGTTCTCTGACTCGACTGGTTTCTTGACGCTTGCTGACTAACTCCATGATCGGTTGGGGGGTTGCTTTGGCTTTATGAGTGGGTGGAGGGTTATCTAGTTAACTAACTGGAGGGTTGACTGGCTAACTGGCTTGCTGGTTGTCTGCCTTTCTCGGGGAAGGTAGGGTGGTTAATTGCAGTTTTGGTTGATGGCTAATTTAGTTGATGGCTAATTTGGTTGATGGCTAATTTAGTTGATGGCTAATTTAGTTGATGGCAGTCTTGTCTGAATAACTTGCTTGATTCTGATTGGCTGTCTGCCTTTCTGACTGATTAACTCTGTTGGTAATTGGCTAAATGGCTGACTACTTTGTAAACTAACTGGCTTGGTGATTGCCTTAATGTCTGGCTGGGTATTTAGTTGTCTGACTTGGTGGCTTGTTGACTGATTATCTGGCTTTCTGACTGGCTATCTGGTTTTCTGACTGGTTGATATGCCGGCAGACTGGCTGGACGGTGGACTATCTGGTTGACTGTCATACTAGTTGACTGATAGACCGTCTGGCTGACTCATTTGGCTAATTGCCTGGCTGGCTGGCTGGCTTACTAGGTCGCTGGCTGGCTGGCTTACTAGGTCGCTGGCTGGCTGGCTTACTAGGTCGCTGGCTGGCTGGCTGACTGGCTTACTAGGTCGCTGGCTGGCTTACTAGGTCGCTGGCTTACTAGGTTGCTGGCTGGCTGGCTTACTAGGTCGCTGGCTGGCTGGCTGACTAGGTCGCTGGCTGGCTGACTTACTAGGTCGCTGGCTGGCTGACTTACTAGGTCGCTGGCTGGCTGGCTGGCTGGCTTACTAGGTCGCTGGCTGGCTGGCTTACTAGGTCGCTGGCTGGCTGGCTGGCTGGCTTACTAGGTCGCTGGCTGGCTGGCTTACTAGGTCGCTGGCTGGCTTACTAAGTCGCTGGCTGGCTGGCTGGCTGGCTTACTAGGTCGCTGGCTGGCTGGCTGGCTGGCTTACTAGGTCGCTGGCTGGCTGACTTACTAGGTCGCTGGCTGGCTGGCTGGCTTACTAGGTCGCTGGCTGGCTTACTAGGTCGCTGGCTTACTAGGTTGCTGGCTGGCTGGCTTACTAGGTCGCTGGCTGGCTGGCTGACTAGGTCGCTGGCTGGCTGACTTACTAGGTCGCTGGCTGGCTGACTTACTAGGTCGCTGGCTGGCTGGCTTACTAGGTCGCTGGCTGGCTGGCTGGCTGGCTTACTAGGTCGCTGGCTGGCTTACTAGGTCGCTGGCTGGCTGGCTTACTAGGTCGCTGGCTGGCTGGCTGACTAGGTCGCTGGCTGGCTGACTTACTAGGTCGCTGGCTGGCTGACTTACTAGGTCGCTGGCTGGCTGGCTTACTAGGTCGCTGGCTGGCTGGCTGGCTGGCTTACTAGGTCGCTGGCTGGCTTACTAGGTCGCTGGCTGGCTGGCTTACTAGGTCGCTGGCTGGCTGGCTTACTAGGTCGCTGGCTGGCTTACTAGGTGGCTGGCTGGCTGGCTTACTAGGTCGCTGGCTGGCTGGCTTACTAGGTGGCTGGCTGGCTGGCTTACTAGGTGGCTGGCTGGCTGGCTTACTAGGTCGCTGGCTGGCTGGCTTACTAGGTGGCTGGCTGGCTTACTAGGTGGCTGGCTGGCTGGCTTATCTTACTAGGTCGCTGGCTGGCTGGCTTACTAGGTGGCTGGCTGGCTGGCTTACTAGGTCGCTGGCTGGCTGGCTTACTAGGTCGCTGGCTGGCTGGCTTACTAGGTGGCTGGCTGGCTGGCTTACTAGGTCGCTGGCTGGCTGGCTTACTAGGTCGCTGGCTGGCTGGCTTACTAGGTGGCTGGCTGTGCTTGCGGGGGTTAAGCTTTGGCTCTTTGGTCCCGCCTCTCAACCGTCAATCTACTGATGTACAGATTCCTGAGCTTCTCGACTCCATCACATCTACATTGGAAACTGTGTATGGAGTCAGCCTCCACCACATCACTGCCTATTGCATTCTATTTACTAACTACTCTGACACTGAAAAAGTTATTTCTAATATCTATGTGGCTCATTTGGGTACTCGGCTTCCATCTGTGTCCCCTTGTGCGTGTACCACCCGTGTTAAATAATCCTTCCTTGTCTACCCTGTCAATTCTCCTGAGAATTTTGTATGTGGTAATCATGTCTCCCCGAGTTGTTCTGTCTTCCCAGCAACGTGAGGTGCTGTTCACTCAGCATTTCCTCGTAACTCATGCCTCTTAATTCTGGGACTAGTCTAGTGGTATGAACTTTTTCCATTTTCGCCTTGTGCTTGACAAGGTGCGGGCTCCATGCTGGGGCCGCTGGAGTGGCCACACCATGCTGGTGCGTGTGTGCATGCGTGCGTGTGTGCGTGCGTGTGTGTGTGCATGTGTGCGTGCGTGTGCGTTTCGTTTTGCTTCTTTCATAGGGGAAACGTCGATATATATCCATTGAGAATATCCTCCCCCTCCCCCCTAACCGCCACACACAGTTCAATAGTTAGAACAGACTCCCACGCCTCTCTCCCCCCCCCCTCCCCCCACACATCCGTCCACCTCCCCCCCCCCCCTCCTTCCCCACACCCTACACACCCCCACACATCCATCGACCCTCCCCCCCCCCTTTATTAATTACAATAAATATTGTAATTATTTGACGTAGTTATTTTGGGTAGAGACTTTTAAAAGGCATGATTTGATCTACTAGTGTCACTGTACTGTCATTTTTTTTTTGAGATATATACAAGAGTTGTTACATTCTTGTACAGCCACTAGTACGCGTAGCGTTTCGGGCAGGTCCCTGGAATACGATCCCCGCCGCGAAGAATCGTTGTTACAACCAAGTACACATTTTACTGTTGAGTTAAACAGAGGCTACAGTTAAGGATTTGCGCCCAGTAAATCCTCCCCGGCCAGGATACGAACCCATGACATAGCGCTCGCGGAACGCCAGGCGAGTGTCTTACCACTGCACCACGGAGACTGCTTTTATGATATTGAATGATTTTATCCATCATACATTACCATCCATTACTGTCACTCGTCTCTCTCTCTCTCACAAGTGAAAAGTGTTCCAGGAATGCCATAACTTCCTTTCATGTGATGTACCAGCATCACTTTTTTTTATCTTTATTTAATAAAAATACATTATAAATCATATATACATAAATTTTACAAGGTAATACTACATTACATATACAGTAGTATATTTCTCAGTGAACAAGTGTTTCAGTATCACAGAACATGAGCTTTAAACCCCCTTAAATGTTATACTTATTTTTCTTTAAATGATTTACAATTTTAGAGATTATATTTACATTAATTTACAGGGGAAATTATTACATATATATATATATATATATATATATATATATATATATATATATATATATATATATATATATATATATATATATATATATATATATAGTAAAAGAAGACAAATTACAGAAAAAATAGGCGCTGGGGAAGGGAACGATCAGGGGGGGGGGGCAAGCGCCAAGCCATTACTGCTATATAGCACATGGAAGGGGTCAGGATAAGGATTTGGGATGGGATGGGGGTGGGGGAAGGAATTGTGCCCAAACACTTCTTGGACGGTCGGGGATTGAACGCGGACCTGTAGGATGGTAGACCGTCGCTCTACAGTCCACCCCCAAGTGATTGATCTGACGCTGGTATAGTTATATAGTTATAATTATCTGGAACGAGGCCCTTGAAGTCTAAAATAATTATACGTATACTGAGGGTGCATATACACAAATAATTGTAATAAATGAACTTTTGAATTCATTTAATAAAAATAATTCAATGTGTCGCGGGACAGGAAGCCAGTGTGTATTCATACATGTTTGGCTTTTATCGAGGTCCAGAACTATGTTCAGAACTAAAGTATACTCGCTGGTTGGTCAGTAAGGTATTGTGGTGGTCTCAATAACTCTCCAGAGGATGAGGATTCGAACCTGCGTCCGGCCCTTGTGGATTTATTCATTCTCCAGAGGTTGGTAGACGCCCCAACACCAACCAATATAATTTTTTTGTGTGTTTTTTCTTTATTAAATAATATAGAATATAAAGGTCATATATTTGGGAGCCGGTCGGCCGAGCGGACAGCACGCTGGACTTGTGATCCTGTGGTCCCGGGTTCGATCCCAGGCGCCGGCGAGGAACAATGGCCAGAGTTTCTTTCACCCTATGCCCCTGTTACCTAGCAGTAAAATAGGTACCTGGGTGTTAGTCAGCTGTCACGGGCTGCTTCCTGGGGGTGGAGGCCTGGTCGAGGACCGGGCCGCGGGGACACTAAAAGCCCCGAAATCATCTCAAGATATACATCAATTTACACGGGGAAAATACTACATTATATATAATAATGTTGTATTATTATATATAATATAATTATATATATTTGTACAGTATTATTATATCATTCTCAGTAAACCGGATTTTTTATATCAACCAACACAGATATCTCACCACTTTATATCAACCAACACAGATATCTCACCACTTTATATCAACCAACACAGATATCTCACCACTTTATATCAACCAACACAGATATCTCACCACTTTATATCAACCAACACAGATATCTCACCACTTTATATCAACCAACACAGATATCTCACCACTTTATATCAACCAACACAGATATCTCACCACTTTATATCAACCAACACAGATATCTCACCACTTTATATCAACCAACACAGATATCTCACCACTTTATATCAACCAACACAGATATCTCACCACTTTATATCAACCAACACAGATATCTCACCACTTTATATCAACCAACACAGATATCTCACCACTTTATATCAACCAACACAGATATCTCACCACTTTATATCAACCAACACAGATATCTCACCACTTTATATCAACCAACACAGATATCTCACCACTTTATATCAACCAACACAGATATCTCACCACTTTATATCAACCAACACAGATATCTCACCACTTTATATCAACCAACACAGATATCTCACCACTTTATATCAACCAACACAGATATCTCACCACTTTATATCAACCAACACAGATATCTCACCACTTTATATCAACCAACACAGATATCTCACCACTTTATATCAACCAACACAGATATCTCACCGCTTTATATCAACCAACACAGATATCTCACCACTTTATATCAACCAACACAGATATCTCACCACTTTATATCAACCAACACAGATATCTCACCACTTTATATCAACCAACACAGATATCTCACCACTTTATATCAACCAACACAGATATCTCACCACTTTATATCAACCAACACAGATATCTCACCACTTTATATCAACCAACACAGATATCTCACCACTTTATATCAACCAACACAGATATCTCACCACTTTATATCAACCAACACAGATATCTCACCACTTTATATCAACCAACACAGATATCTCACCACTTTCATGTTATTGACAAACTCTAGAGGAGCTGGCAGGAGGTTATCTTGAGGTTATCTTGAGATGATTTCGGGGCTTTAGCGTCCCCGCGGCCCGGTCCTCGACCAGGCCTCCTTTTTATTACACACTCCCCCAGGAAGCAGCCCGGAGCAGCTGTCTAACTCCCAGGTACCTATTTACTGTCACACGGTAATGTAACCTCCACAGTAAACACACAGTATTGTATTTTATGATGTATGTTTATTTCAGATTGTATTACCGTATCATCATTTCTAATTTTATTGTGCGTTTTGTCAATATAAAGTGTTTGCGGCTTATTTTGTTGTTGTTGTTATAGATTCAGCTACTCGGAACAGGTTCCAAGTAGCACGGGCTATGGTGAGCCCGTGTAACTTACCTGGCACAGGAGCGGGGCAAGTAGCACGGGCTATGGTGAGCCCGTGTAACTTACCTGGCACAGGAGCGGGGCAAGAAGCACGGGCTATGGTGAGCCCGTAACTTACCTGGCACAGGAGCGGGGCAAGTAGCACGGGCTATGGTGAGCCCGTAACTTACCTGGCACAGGAGCGGGGCAAGTAGCACGGGCTATGGTGAGCCCATAACTTACCTGGCACAGGAGCGGGGCAAGTAGCACGGGCTATGGTGAGCCCGTAACTTACCTGGCACAGGAGCGGGGCAAGAAGCACGGGCTATGGTGAGCCCGTAACTTACCTGGCACAGGAGCGGGGCAAGTAGCACGGGCTATGGTGAGCCCATAACTTACCTGGCACAGGAGCGGGGCAAGTAGCACGGGCTATGGTGAGCCCGTAACTTACCTGGCACAGGAGCGGGGCAAGAAGCACGGGCTATGGTGAGCCCGTAACTTACCTGGCACAGGAGCGGGGCAAGAAGCACGGGCTATGGTGAGCCCGTAACTTACCTGGCACAGGAGCGGGGCAAGTAGCACGGGCTATGGTGAGCCCATAACTTACCTGGCACAGGAGCGGGGCAAGAAGCACGGGCTATGGTGAGCCCGTAACTTACCTGGCACAGGAGCGGGGCAAGTAGCACGGGCTATGGTGAGCCCGTAACTTACCTGGCACAGGAGCGGGGCAAGAAGCACGGGCTATGGTTAGCCTCGTGGACAGGAGATGTCTCCCGTCTCCTTATTTTGTTAGCTGCAAGTGATTTACGGCCGTACACCTGTTCGCTCAAGACGTTTGATTTGTATAAATCGCTTACGAATACAGCTTCTATATCTAAATCTAAACTCCTGCAGGCGTCTCGGTGAACGATAAGATGCCATCTATTTACAGCGATGTAATCGCTACTTTCCAACTTGGCCAGGTGTAGCCTAGCCTACCTCAAGCTGGTATTGTTTACCTGTGGCTGGCTGGCTGGCTGGCTGGCTGGCTGGCTGGCTGGCTGGCTGGCTGGCTGGCTGGTTGGCTGGCTGGTTGGCTGGCTGGTTGGCTGGCTGGCTGGCTGGCTGGCTGGCTGGCTGGCTGGTTGGCTGGCTGGCTGGCTGGCTGGCTGGCTGGCTGGCTGGCTGGCTGGCTGGCTACACTGATCTGCCGTCAATCGCCAATCCCGACGTATCGCCACTTTCCATCTGTCTGCCTTCATCTATTGCTCACGCATTCCGAGGCTATTCTGAGAGGCTGGTGTAAACACAATGCAGCGTGTGATAGGAGTAAGCGGAGAGGCAGGATCCACTTGCAGCGTGAGAGATGTCTGGCCCCCCCACTAGCGCCGCCTGGCGCCGTCAGGAACGCGACCCGGAGCCAGCGAGGTGTTGTAGACTAGGCTCCACTAGTATCAGATTGCTTCAGGCGCTCCAAACACCCCGCCCCCCCCCCTCTTCCCCAAGTACCCTTCGCAAACTCCTAAACACATTCCCAGATTCCAAAGCTTCATATCAGTTCTCAAGCGCCACCACTTGCCTCCCCTCGATCCCAAATCAGCTTTTCAGATTTGAAAAACAATTTTGTCAGGCTGCGCCTCGTTTCTCATACAGGGACGCCTTGATGCAAGTGGCGGGAAGTGTTCCGTTATGGTGGTAGTCAGGTGTTGGTGTTATGGGACGTCAGGTGTTGGGGTTATGGGACGTCAGGTGTTGGTGCTATGGGACGTCAGGTGTTGGTGCCATGGGACGTCAGGTGTTGGTGCCATGGGACGTCAGGTGTTGGTGTTATGGGACGTCAGGTGTTGGTGTCATGGGACGTCAGGTGTTGGTGTCATGGGACGTCAGGTGTTGGTGTCATGGGACGTCAGGTGTTGGTGTCATGGGACGTCAGGTGTTGGTGCCATGGGACGTCAGGTGTTGGTGTCATGGGACGTCAGGTGTTGGTGCGCACGGCGGGCTTCGTTCTCGACTCTCAATCGGGAAATCCGAATTCGAATTCTGGGCGGGATTAAAAAAATGGTTGGGCAAGTTCCCTTTCACCTAATGCAACTGTTCACCTAGAAGTAGGCTCCCGGGAGTTGGTCAGCTGTTGTGGGGGTTGTATCCTGGGGGGGGGGAGGGTCAGTAGTTTCACCTAGTAACTACTTGAGGTTATCTTGAAATGATTTCAGGGCTTTAGCGTCCCTGCGGCCCGGTCCTCGACCAGGCCTCTTTTTTTTTGTTACACCGCCAGGAAGCAGCCCGTAGCAGCTGTCAAACTCCCAGGTACCTATTTACTGCTGGGTGAACTGGGGCATCAGGGTGAAAGAAACTTTTTGCCCAATTGTCTCCGCCTCCACTGGGGATCGAACCCGGAACCTCAGGACTACGAATCCGAAGTGCTGTCCACTCAGCTGTCAAGCGCCTTATGCTGTGAGCAGCACTGGGATCTTTTTTAATTGTCAGGGGAAAGTGTCAAGCCATTAGGACTTTATAGCACTTGGAAGGGGTCAGGATAAGGATTTGGGATAGGACGGGGGGGGGGGGGAAAGGAATGGTATTCCAACCCGTCCTCTTAAAAATAACGTCACTTTTGGCTCGTATGCGCACTATGGCCAAATTTGGACGTAATTTGAAATGAAATCGACTCACAAAAGTGACGTACTGTTCCGTTTTCTGTTTGAGTCGTCCGGCTTACTCGGTTAGGTTAGGAGAGGAAACTTTCAATTCACGTTTTTCATAACGTTTTGAAAATTTGAGAATTTCCTGCCCACCTAACCTACCAGAGGACCCTTAACTTACTGTTGTTGAAAAAAAAATCCCAAATTTATTTTCATTTTCAAATTACGTCCACTTTCGGCCATACTGGTAAACGGCCAAAAGCGACGTTATTTTTAAGAGGACAGGTTGGGTCAGTCAACCACTTGGACGGTCGGGGATTGAACGCCGACCTGCATGACGGGAGACCGTCGCTCTACCGTCCAGTCACAGTGACTGGGTAGGAAGCTTGTACAACATTGTGGCTCCCAGAAATGTACTCAATGTTTTTTACATCAATTACTGTATTGTAGTATTTTATTTAGTGGCAAAGTTAGGACATTGGACTAGAACTTAAGGCATTGCGATATTGTAGTTGAAGGAGTTTGACATTTGTTACCGTTTGTGATGGAATCTTTGCCCAAATGACTGTATTATTTCATATTCAAATGCATATTGGTATAATGTGTAAATATAATTCAAGTGATATATTTGGTCAGATCTGTAGAAGCTGGTGACGGAGATTGCAAGAGAGAGAGAGAGAGCTCTTGCAAGAGCCTTGATATTATTGCAATATCTACGTCAGCTAATTTCATTGAATGAACTAAAAATGAGTGATTGTTTTTGAATCACAGAATGGTAATACATCAACCCGTTCTCCTTATAGAACGTCGCATTTTGACGTATACTCTACCTAAGGTTAAAAATTGTCAATTTAATCGACTTGAGAATGGTCCAGGACAGACCGAAACGTCGTCGTCCCTTCACCTTCTAGTGTGTGGTCTGGTCAACTTAAAAATTGTCATTCTAGGCAATTGATATTCTCTCCCGTTTTTTGTTCTGGGTTCTTTGGTAGGTTAGGGTAAGGGCACGTTAGTTAGTATAACAGTTTCTTGGCATTGGGGCACCTTAAGACGACGGGCTGAATGGACTGTCTCACTCTCCCAGGCGTCTTAAAGTTATGTTGATGGGCATTGCTATCTATATGAATTGTAGAAAACTGTTTTGCTTAAGGGATAATAACTTAGTTAATTATGAAGGGAGAGGGAGGTGGAAAGGTGGGGGTGGGGGGGGGGGCGTCATCTACGTGGTGAGTACCCGTTATCGTCTACCTCCTGCAGTATCCGTTATCTTGAAGGTTATCTTGAGATGATTTCGGGGCTTAGTGTCCCCCTCAGGACTAGAAATCCGAAGCGCTGTCTACCCAGCTGTCAGACGCCCCTTGGCTGGGCTGGGAGAGACATGTATAGTTCGCGAGAGGGAGTGTTCTGTGGCTATGGAATAATAGGTTGAATATGAAGCCTATGTTCAGCTTGAATTATCTTCTTGTGAGGGGTAATGGAGGGTGGGATTCAGGACGCAAAAGCTCCTCTTTCGCGGGATAATAAATGTGGGTCTGTTAGTCTCAATTCAATTACGGGTTTCATAATTTTTTTTTTGCAAAATGCTTCGCTTGTTAATAAAGTTCGAATGGCTGTTGTGCAAAGGTTAGTGCGGGTTGCCTGAACCGTTTGATTAGAATTGTAAACTATTCGTAACAACGTGTAGAAATTATTTCAATAATGGCAGAAACTGACTCGTTTTAGAAACAGGATCTGTGACGCTGCGGATATGGAGTTCTATTTTTACACTGAGTATCCTCTTGGTACGGGAACATCTGACGATGATCTTCGTGGCTTCGTTTGATGTATCTTAATTCATCTGGCGCTTGAGCAGGCAATATCGGCTGGTTTGTGAATCCAGTAGATGAGGCTACATCATTTTATCAAATGCAACAGTTGCCTCTTAGCTCGGGGTAAAATCCTGCCAGAAATTTGAGTGCTCTGAAACCTCTCGGTATTGAAGCCTAAGTCAAGATGCTGGGGTTGAGAGAGAGATCTCGAACGCGAGGTATTCATTACCTAGACTGAGAAGCTTCGAAAAGGTCCATCTTACGAACATCTTCCCATGTGGGTGGGCGCCGAGCTGTGTTTATAGGTCTGGACACCCATTTAGTACATGGTTCTGGATAGGTTAAGTGTTGACACACACCTACTGAGGTGGGACCATGATGGCATCAGAAAACCTAATCACACGAGGTTCACTTAATCATAAGTATTGAACACCTTTTCAAAAATCGTATTGCATGCATGCATACGCTACTGGGCCCCACTATATACCTATTTCATTGCTTCAAAAACCCTCTTTTTTAATCTTTAAACTATGTAACAAAGGATCAAGTAATTCCTCTCTCAACTCACAATACATACTCCTCTTTAGCCCCTCAAAAAAGTCTCCTTAGAATCGTATTTGATGGCTAATCTGTATTTCTAGTGAACACTCACGTCTCTGGTCCGCAGCCTTGCTCAGGTTGGACATCTTGTTTTGATCACTGTTAAAGAATCGTTTTGTGATCCCGTGAAACCTTGTGTGTGTGTGTGTGTGTGTGTGTGTGTGTGTGTGTGTGTGTGTGTGTGTGTGTGTGTGTGTGTGTGTGTGTGTGTGTGTATGTGTGCATCAAGGCAATGGTTGCTCACTATAAGGAAGAGTCTCGTAATTCCATTACTGGTAGCCAGCTGAGGTGGTCAACCTTCCCTGGAGCACCATTAAGGTATTTTGACTTTAATGATACCATTAAGGTATTATTAAGGTCAGCTCCTTCATCCACATGAGATGGATTCCACAGTACCAGGTTGGTGGGATGACAGGTTGTTTGGTCCTGCAGGTGGTGGTGGTTGTCTGGTCCTGCAGGTGGTGGTTGTCTGGTCCTGCAGGTGGTGGTTGTCTGGTCCTGCAGGTGGTGGTTGTCTGGTCCTGCAGGTGGTGGTTGTCTGGTCCTGCAGGTGGTGGTTGTCTGGTCCTGCAGGTGGTGGTGGTGGCTGGTCCTGCAGGTGGTGGTTGTCTGGTCCTGCAGGTGGTGGTGGCTGGTCCTGCAGGTGGTGGTTGTCTGGTCCTGCAGGTGGTGGTGGTTGTCTGGTCCTGCAGGTGGTGGTGGCTGGTCCTGCAGGTGGTGGTGGTGGTGGCTGGTCCTGCAGGTGGTGGTTGTCTGGTCCTGCAGGTGGTGGTGGTGGCTGGTCCTGCAGGTGGTGGTGGCTGGTCCTGCAGGTGGTGGTGGTTGTCTGGTCCTGCAGGTGGTGGTGGTGGCTGGTCCTGCAGGTGGTGGTGGTTGTCTGGTCCTGCAGGTGGTGGTGGTGGCTGGTCCTGCAGGTGGTGGTGGTTGTCTGGTCCTGCAGGTGGTGGTGGTGGCTGGTCCTGCAGGTGGTGGTGGTTGTCTGGTCCTGCAGGTGGTGGTGGTGGCTGGTCCTGCAGGTGGTGGTGGTGGCTGGTCCTACAGGTGGTGGTGGTTGTCTGGTCCTGCAGGTGGTGGTGGTGGCTGGTCCTGCAGGTGGTGGTGGTGGCTGGTCCTGCAGGTGGTGGTGGTTGTCTGGTCCTGCAGGTGGTGGTGGTGGCTGGTCCTGCAGGTGGTGGTGGTTGTCTGGTCCTGCAGGTGGTGGTGGTGGCTGGTCCTGCAGGTGGTGGTGGTTGTCTGGTCCTGCAGGTGGTGGTGGTGGCTGGTCCTGCAGGTGGTGGTGGTTGTCTGGTCCTGCAGGTGGTGGTGGTGGCTGGTCCTGCAGGTGGTGGTGGTTGTCTGGTCCTGCAGGTGGTGGTGGTGGCTGGTCCTGCAGGTGGTGGTGGTTGTCTGGTCCTGCAGGTGGTGGTGGTGGCTGGTCCTGCAGGTGGTGGTGGTGGCTGGTCCTACAGGTGGTGGTGGTTGTCTGGTCCTGCAGGTGGTGGTGGTGGCTGGTCCTGCAGGTGGTGGTGGTGGCTGGTCCTGCAGGTGGTGGTGGTTGTCTGGTCCTGCAGGTGGTGGTGGTGGTTGGTCCTGCAGGTGGTGGTGGTTGTCTGGTCCTGCAGGTGGTGGTGGTGGCTGGTCCTGCAGGTGGTGGTGGTGGCTGGTCCTGCAGGTGGTGGTGGTGGCTGGTCCTGCAGGTGGTGGTGGTGGCTGGTCCTGCAGGTGGTGGTGGCTGGTCCTGCAGGTGGTGGTGGCTGGTCCTGCAGGTGGTGGTGGTGGCTGGTCCTGCAGGTGGTGGTGGTGGCTGGTCCTGCAGGTGGTGGTGGCTGTCTGGTCCTGCAGGTGGTGGTGGTGGCTGGTCCTGCAGGTGGTGGTGGTGGCTGGTCCTGCAGGTGGTGGTGGTGGCTGGTCCTGCAGGTGGTGGTGGTGGCTGGTCCTGCAGGTGGTGGTGGTTGTCTGGTCCTGCAGGTGGTGGTGGTGGCTGGTCCTGCAGGTGGTGGTGGTTGTCTGGTCCTGCAGGTGGTGGTGGTGGCTGGTCCTGCAGGTGGTGGTGGTTGTCTGGTCCTGCAGGTGGTGGTGGTGGCTGGTCCTGCAGGTGGTGGTGGTTGTCTGGTCCTGCAGGTGGTGGTGGTGGCTGGTCCTGCAGGTGGTGGTGGTTGTCTGGTCCTGCAGGTGGTGGTGGTGGCTGGTCCTGCAGGTGGTGGTGGTTGTCTGGTCCTGCAGGTGGTGGTGGTGGCTGGTCCTGCAGGTGGTGGTGGTGGCTGGTCCTACAGGTGGTGGTGGTTGTCTGGTCCTGCAGGTGGTGGTGGTGGCTGGTCCTGCAGGTGGTGGTGGTGGCTGGTCCTGCAGGTGGTGGTGGTTGTCTGGTCCTGCAGGTGGTGGTGGTGGCTGGTCCTGCAGGTGGTGGTGGTTGTCTGGTCCTGCAGGTGGTGGTGGTGGCTGGTCCTGCAGGTGGTGGTGGTGGCTGGTCCTGCAGGTGGTGGTGGTGGCTGGTCCTGCAGGTGGTGGTGGTGGCTGGTCCTGCAGGTGGTGGTGGCTGGTCCTGCAGGTGGTGGTGGCTGGTCCTGCAGGTGGTGGTGGTGGCTGGTCCTGCAGGTGGTGGTGGTGGCTGGTCCTGCAGGTGGTGGTGGCTGTCTGGTCCTGCAGGTGGTGGTGGTGGCTGGTCCTGCAGGTGGTGGTGGTGGCTGGTCCTACAGGTGGTGGTGGTGGCTGGTCCTGCAGGTGGTGGTTGTCTGGTCCTACAGGTGGTGGTGGTGGCTGGTCCTGCAGGTGGTGGTGGCTGGTCCTGCAGGTGGTGGTGGTTGTCTGGTCCTACAGGTGGTGGTGGTGGCTGGTCCTGCAGGTGGTGGTGGCTGGTCCTGCAGGTGGTGGTGGTTGTCTGGTCCTACAGGTGGTGGTGGTGGCTGGTCCTGCAGGTGGTGGTGGTGGCTGGTCCTGCAGGTGGTGGTGGCTGGTCCTGCAGGTGGTGGTGGCTGGTCCTGCAGGTGGTGGTTGTCTGGTCCTACAGGTGGTGGTGGTGGCTGGTCCTGCAGGTGGTGGTGGCTGGTCCTGCAGGTGGTGGTTGTCTGGTCCTACAGGTGGTGGTGGTGGCTGGTCCTGCAGGTGGTGGTGGTGGCTGGTCCTACAGGTGGTGGTGGTTGTCTGGTCCTGCAGGTGGTGGTGGTGGCTGGTCCTGCAGGTGGTGGTGGTTGTCTGGTCCTGCAGGTGGTGGTGGTGGCTGGTCCTGCAGGTGGTGGTGGTTGTCTGGTCCTGCAGGTGGTGGTGGTGGCTGGTCCTGCAGGTGGTGGTGGTGGCTGGTCCTGCAGGTGGTGGTGGTGGCTGGTCCTGCAGGTGGTGGTGGTGGCTGGTCCTGCAGGTGGTGGTGGTGGCTGGTCCTGCAGGTGGTGGTGGTGGCTGGTCCTGCAGGTGGTGGTGGTGGCTGGTCCTGCAGGTGGTGGTGGTGGCTGGTCCTGCAGGTGGTGGTGGCTGTCTGGTCCTGCAGGTGGTGGTGGTGGCTGGTCCTGCATGTGGTGGTGGCTGGTCCTGCAGGTGGTGGTGGTTGTCTGGTCCTACAGGTGGTGGTGGTGGCTGGTCCTGCAGGTGGTGGTGGCTGGTCCTGCAGGTGGTGGTGGTTGTCTGGTCCTACAGGTGGTGGTGGTGGCTGGTCCTGCAGGTGGTGGTGGTGGCTGGTCCTGCAGGTGGTGGTGGTTGTCTGGTCCTGCAGGTGGTGGTGGTGGCTGGTCCTGCAGGTGGTGGTGGTGGCTGGTCCTGCAGGTGGTGGTGGTTGTCTGGTCCTGCAGGTGGTGTTGGCTGGTCCTGCAGGTGGTGGTGGTTGTCTGGTCCTACAGGTGGTGGTGGTGGCTGGTCCTGCAGGTGGTGGTGGCTGGTCCTGCAGGTGGTGGTGGCTGGTCCTGCAGGTGGTGGTGGTGGCTGGTCCTGCAGGTGGTGGTGGTGGCTGGTCCTACAGGTGGTGGTGGCTGGTCCTGCAGGTGGTGGTGGTGGCTGGTCCTGCAGGTGGTGGTGGCTGGTCCTGCAGGTGGTGTTGGTGGCTGGTCCTACAGGTGGTGGTGGCTGGTCCTGCAGGTGGTGGTGGTGGCTGGTCCTGCAGGTGGTGGTGGCTGGTCCTGCAGGTGGTGGTGGTGGCTGGTCCTGCAGGTGGTGGTGGTGGCTGGTCCTACAGGTGGTGGTGGCTGGTCCTGCAGGTGGTGGTGGTGTCTGGTCCTGCAGGTGGTGGTGGCTGGTCCTGCAGGTGGTGGTGGCTGGTCCTGCAGGTGGTGGTGGTGGCTGGTCCTACAGGTGGTGGTGGTGGCTGGTCCTACAGGTGGTGGTGGTGGCTGGTCCTACAGGTGGTGGTGGTGGCTGGTCCTACAGGTGGTGGTGGTGGCTGGTCCTGCAGGTGGTGGTGGCTGGTCCTGCAGGTGGTGGTGGTGGCTGGTCCTACAGGTGGTGGTGGTGGCTGGTCCTACAGGTGGTGGTGGTGGTGGCTGGTCCTACAGGTGGTGGTGGTGGCTGGTCCTGCAGGTGGTGGTGGTGGCTGGTCCTACAGGTGGTGGTGGTGGCTGGTCCTGCAGGTGGTGGTGGCTGGTCCTGCAGGTGGTGGTGGTGGCTGGTCCTACAGGTGGTGGTGGTGGCTGGTCCTACAGGTGGTGGTGGTGGTGGCTGGTCCTACAGGTGGTGGTGGTGGCTGGTCCTGCAGGTGGTGGTGGTGGCTGGTCCTACAGGTGGTGGTGGTGGCTGGTCCTGCAGGTGGTGGTGGTGGCTGGTCCTGCAGGTGGTGGTGGTGGCTGGTCCTGCAGGTGGTGGTGGTGGCTGGTCCTGCAGGTGGTGGTGGTGGCTGGTCCTGCAGGTGGTGGTGGTGGCTGGTCCTGCAGGTGGTGGTGGTGGCTGGTCCTGCAGGTGGTGGTGGCTGGTCCTGCAGGTGGTGGTGGTGGCTGGTCCTGCAGGTGGTGGTGGTGGCTGGTCCTGCAGGTGGTGGTGGTGGCTGGTCCTGCAGGTGGTGGTGGCTGGTCCTGCAGGTGGTGGTGGCTGGTCCTGCAGGTGGTGGTGGTGGCTGGTCCTGCAGGTGGTGGTGGTGGCTGGTCCTGCAGGTGGTGTTTGGTTTGCTTGTATCTCTCGCCAGGTGTGAAGACGCTGACGTCACCTGTCAGGTGTGTGTACCCTGGTTATCTCCCCAGAGGTCTGAGAACCTTGGGGGGGGGGGGAGACGGGTGTAGCCTTGTATTGCTACTGTTATAGACACTCTTGCCCCTTGTGTCTTTCAGTTTCTCTTTGTGTCTGTGTATGTGTATCTTTGAGTATATCTCACTCCTTCTATAAGTCTCTAGCACCTCGACACACCTTTTCATTCAGCTCCCCTCCTCCCTGATTCCCTCACCTTCCCCTCTACATCCTCCCCTCACCCACTCACAACACCCCCCCCCTGCTTTCCCCCACACCCACGATTGTTCATTGTGTGTGTAGCCTAGGCTACAGGGGCCTCGTAGCCTGGTGGATAGCGCGCAGGATTCGTAATTCTGTGGCGCGGGTTCGATTCCCGCACGAGGCAGAAGCAAATGGGCAAAGTTTCTTTCACCCTGAATGCCCCTGTTACCTAGCAGTAAATAGGTACCTGGGAGTTAGTCAGCTAACTCCCAGGTACCTAACCAGGTCAGCTAACTCCCGTGAGTTAGTCACGGGCTGCTTCCTGGGGGTGGAGGCCTGGTCGAGGACCGGGCCGCGGGGACACTAAAGCCCCGAAATCATCTCAAGATAACCTTACCTAGGGTGTGCTGCAACCCCCTGGTCGCTCGCTCCTTAGCCTATTTTCCACTGGTGTAGTTACTTCAAATGTAATTTTGTTCCAGTAGAGGAAGTAGCTTGTGTTGGATAGTTGCGGTATTTTCACAAATATTAGTTAAATGGGTAATATGTGAAGGGTGTTCTTGAACAAATCTACAAGGGTTCGAACCCGCGTCACGGCCCGTGTGGATTTGTTCATTTGATGCATCACGCTATTGTGGTTTGTGTGTGTGTACGGGTGTTCTTGTTGAGCCTGGCAGGTGTGGAAGGATAGTTCATTATGTCGGAGAAGTATCGGTTCTTAACACATTATATATTTAAAGCTAAGACCCTTACCTTAAGAAGGTAAGGGTCTTGGAGGACGCGATAAGGGTCCGGGATGACCCTGAAACATTGTCACTTTCATACCATGTGTGTGTGTGTGTGTGTGTGTGTGTGTGTGTGCGTGTGCGTGTGCGTGTGCGTGTGTGTGTGTGTGTGTGTGTGTGTGTGTGTGTGCGTGTGCGTGTGCGTGTGTGTGTGTGTGTGTGTGTGTGTGTGTGTGTGTGTGTGTGTGCGTGTGCGTGTGTGTGCGTGTGCGTGTGCGTGTGCATGTGTGTGTGTGTGTGTACTCACCTAATTGTACTCACCTAATTGTGCTTGCGGGGGTTGAGCTCTGGCTCTTTGGTCCCGCCTCTCAACCGTCAATCAACTGGTGTACAGATTCCTGAGCCTATTGGGCTCTATCATATCTACATTTGAAACTGTGAATGGAGTCAGCCTCCACCACATCACTTCCTAATGCATTCCATTTGCTAACTACTCTGACACTGAAAAAGTTCTTTCTAACGTCTCTGTGGCTCATTTGGGTACTCAGCTTCCACCTGTGTCCCCTTGTTCGCGTCCCACCAGTGTTGAAAAGTTCGTCCTTGTTTACCCGGTCGATTCCCCTGAGGATTTTGTAGGTTGTGATCATGTCCCCCCTTACTCTTCTGTCTTCCAGTGTCGTGAGGTGCATTTCCCGCAGCCTTTCCTCATAACTCATGCCTCTTAGTTCTGGGACTAGTCTAGTAGCATACCTTTGGACTTTTTCCAGCTTCGTCTTGTGCTTGACAAGGTACGGGCTCCATGCTGGGGCCGCATACTCCAGGATTGGTCTTACATATGTGGTGTACAAGATTCTGAATGATTCCTTACACAGGTTCCTGAACGCCGTTCTGATGTTAGCCAGCCTCGCATATGCCGCAGACGTTATTCTCTTTATGTGGGCTTCAGGAGACAGGTTTGGTGTGATATCAACTCCTAGATCTTTCTCTCTGTCTGTTTCATTAAGTACTTCATCTCCTATTCTGTATCCTGTGCCTGGCCTCCTGTTTCCACTGCCTAGTTTCATTACTTTGCATTTACTCGGGTTGAACTTCAACAGCCATTTGTTGGACCATTCACTCAGTCTATCCAGGTCATCTTGTAGCCTCCTACTATCATCCTCTGTTTCAATCCTCCTCATAATTTTTGCATCGTCGGCAAACATTGAGAGGAACGAATCTATACCCTCTGGGAGATCATTTACATATACCAGAAACAGTATAGGTCCGAGGACTGACCCCTGCGGGACTCCACTTGTGACGTCTCGCCAATCTGAGACTTCACCCCTCACACAGACTCGTTGTCTCCTGTTGCTTAGGTATTCCTCTATCCACCGGAGTACCTTCCCTCTCACTCCAGCCTGCATCTCCAACTTTCGCACTAGCCTCTTGTGTGGCACTGTATCAAAGGCTTTCTGACAATCCAAAAATATGCAGTCTGCCCACCCTTCTCTTTCTTGCCTTATTTTTGTTGCCTGGTCGTAGAATTCAAGTAACCCTGTGAGGCAGGACCTGCCATCCCTGAACCCATGTTGATGCTGTGTTACAAAGTTCCTTCGCTCCAGATGCTCCACTAGTTTTTTTCGCACAATCTTCTCCATCAGCTTGCATGGTATGCAGGTTAGGGACACTGGCCTGTAGTTCAGTGCCTCCTGTCTATCCCCTTTCTTGTATATCGGGACTACGTTAGCTGCTTTCCAAATATCTGGCAGTTCCCCTGTTGCCAGTGTGTGTGTGTGTGTGTGTGTGTGTGTATGTGTGCGTGTGCGTGTGTGTGTGTGTGTGTGTGTGTGTGTGTGTGCGTGTGTGTGTGTGTGTGTGTGTGTGTATGTGTGTGTGTGTGTGTGTGTATGTGTATGTGTGTGTGTGTGTGTGTGTGTGTGTGTGTGTGTATGGAGTGGGTGTTTATATACCACGTGTGAGGGCTCGGGTGTACTCACTCACCTAGCTGTGCTTGCGGGGGTTGAACTCTGGCTCTTTGGTCTCGCCCCCCTGTGGTCAGTCACGCTGTTGTGATATATTCCCTGCAAGCACTTATCTGTGAGAGCGCGCACATCACCCACTAATCTAAGCAAGCAGCAGCCGTCTCCTGCTCGGGTGCTCGAGGGGGAGGGGGAGGGCCTTGGTGGCTCTCCCCCCCCCCCCCCCTCGTCAGCTGAGCAAACAGCGTAGAATGGTCGCTGGGAGGAACGGTCGCTACACACAGGTACCTCTCGTCTCTTCCCACCCACGCTCGGTAAATACAGACATAGACAAGCACACACGGTTAAATTATAACGCAACAAGGTTAGCAAGCGGGGCATAAAAGCTAGCCAGACCTCACTCCCCTGTGGCCTCTGTCTGTTAGGTGGCGCGTGCACGCATGCGCACGTGCGCGCCAATTAACCAGCGGTACCTAATAGATAAAAGTGAGTCTGCTAGAACTGTCAACGGTTCGCAACCTGGCAATGAAAGCCGTTGGGGCGACCTGACTCTCACTGACACACTCTGGATTACTGCCAAACTGCTACTACCAGATCTCTCATTACAAAGGTCTCCTCCCCGGCGCTGGCAACTTGCATTTCTTCTCAGGTCTAGAGACTGATAACATGAGAGATGTTCACATTACAGTGACGCAACAACGGGGCTGAAACTAACCCACACACGCACACGCACACACACACACACACACACACACACACACACACACACACACACACACACACACACACACACACACACACACACACACACACACTCACACACTCGGGACCAAAGAGCCAAAGCTCAACCCCCGCAAGCACAATTAGGTAAGTACACACACACACACACACACACACACACACACACACACACACACACACACACACACACACACACACACACACACACACACACACACACACACGCAAAGAAATGAAAGTGACGAGATTAAGGTCCATCCTGGACCATTTTCAAGTCGTAATTACCATAACAGGGATGGCCAAGGCCCTCACAATAAATAGCTCCATGTTTGTTCTTTCTGCGGTGGGGTCTGACCTAGAATATATACAGACCAAATTGTCCAGACCATAACTTGTCTGTCTGGCTGGTGGAGTGGCCGGAGTGGCAGCCTAGACAAATGGCCAACGGGTTGTGTCCAAGGGAAGGCTTTACCGAGAACCTCGCTTCTTTGTGGCACAGCTGCAGGGGTATACTGTAACCTCACATTCCTGTCAGCGTCTTATAAGATGTGGCTCTTCTCGCCCTGTCCCATGTTAGCGGGGATCATCTCAAGTGAACCCCGGCTTTGTGGTTCATGGTGTTGGGGTTCAGGAAGCCTGTACTTGGACCTTACCTTGAAGTGCTTCCGGGGCTTAGCGTCCCCGCGGCCCGGTCGTCGATCAGGCCTCCTGGTTGCTGGACTGATCAACCAGGCTGTTGGACGCGGCTGCTCGCAGCCTGACGTATGAATCACAGTCTGGTTGATCAGGTATCCGTATCTGACCTTGCTCTGAGGTTTTGACCCTTAGGTCGAACTACTGACCTTTGACCTCCTGGATGCAAAGCACAACAGTTGCCTAACTCCTAAGTATACCTATGTACTGCTAAACAGAAGCATCGGGTGAAAGGAAACTTGCCCGTCTATTTCCGTCCCTCCCCGGGTATCGATCCCGGGATCCCTAATTGTGAGCCGAGAACGTAGGCCACTGTACTTAATAAGTGTTGTGTCATTAAACGAACTCTGTCTTTAGCAAATTTCTGTTCTAGTAAATTAACGACACAATTACCTTCTGGTTAATGATGGGATGGGTGGGGGAGGTAGATGTGAGGGTTGTGGAAGGGGGGGGGGATGGGATGGAAGGGGAAAGAATAGACAGACTAAGTCAACAATCTTGTGATTGGCCTATCGTTATCAGCTCCCGGCAGGCCCTTGGGTTAGAGGTGGGATGTTCAGTCATAGTGGAGCTTGATAAGCGCTGTCGTCACGCTCCAGTGAGGTCCTGCGTTAGCTGATATCAACGCCAGCCAGCTTATCAGGCTTATCAGACTTGGTTCAGACGTGGCTCCAGTAGCTGGAGCCACGGTGTTCGCCAATCCACACGGTTACAGACCCTCCATTTGCCTGCGGCTCACATTGAAGGTGATTCGGATTTATGTTGAATTCAATCGTACACTGATGTTTGTCATTGGCGACCCCTCTTAGTACCTTCATCTAGTCATGATGATAAGATGTACCTTCATCTTCTACTTCATCTTGAAGTACCTTCATCTTCTCGTTGATGTCTATTGGTGCTGGTTGATGGCTCACTTGGCAGGCAGGGGCAGCTGGGAAATCAGTTATGCCCATTGTCGCGATTTGATGATTGTTTTTGGCAGGTGCTTCTGGGTATTCGTTGCCTTGAACGCTTGTGTGACTTGCTCTACAGCCCATCACACTCTGTTGGTCTGGCCTTGTTGGAGAGGCTCGAGGCCGCGCTGGTTCGTGGTTCAGAGTGATTCAGTGCTGCTAGGTGGTGTTGGTCCGTGGTTCAGGGTGATTCAGTGCTGCTAGGTGGTGTTGGTTCGTGGTTCAGGGTGATTCAGTGATGCTGCGTCACTGCGCAGGTCTGCGCGCGTGTGTGTGTGTGTGTGTGTGTGTGTGTGTGTGTGTGTGTGTGTGTGTAATGACCAAGAACGGAAGAAAAGGACAGAAAGAGACAGATGAAAGTGAAAGTGAGAGAGTGAACACTCCTCAATATACCCCCTTGAAACTCTGCCTCACCAGTAGTGCCCCTCTCCATCACCCCTCCCCCTCCCTCCCCCCTCGCCCCCTTCCCTTCACAGCGAGCTGCACCTGCTGCCGCCCTCTCATTCCCCCCTCCCCCCACACCCCCCAACCGTGCCAGTTGCCCAGACCGCGGGCGGCGCCACCCTGGAGCCATCACAGGTGCATGTTGAAACCTGACCTCCGCCCCCGACCGCCACACTCCCGCCCCCACCACAGTGCCGCCCCCACCACAGTGCCGCCCCCACCACACTGCCGCCCCCACCACACTGCCACCCCCACCACACTCCACCCAGCAGCTTCTGCTCGCCCCTTATACACTCCCCTCTCGCCCAATATCATTCAAATGTATATATATTTTTGTTTCAACTGGCCACCTACCCATTCCATCTCAAGCCGCCATGGTGGTTGATTGGCTGCCTAGTCCACCAACTGGCCGTGACAGTTGGCCTGTCTCGTCCCGTGACCTGCTGCAGGCCACACCTTCCTCAGCCCACACCTCCCTCAGCCCACACCTGCCAATACGGGATGGGTTCCATATGGGAGAGAGAGAGACTGATGCCCTTATTGGCGATGTTACATCAGCGCCTCTTTTCAGGCACTTTATCTCAAGGAGTTGAGAGCAATCGAGGATGACACAGAGAGTGACTTAGTTGATGTGTCATCTGGAGATACTGGTTTGAGTGCAAGGACTCTATGATACATGTGTGTGTGTGTGTGTGTGTGTGTGTGTGTGTGTGTGAAGAATGGAGGCCCAGTTATTTACGTAATAAGAACCCTTACTGTCTCTGGCAACTGCACTTATTTGTAGAGGGTTGGCGGGGGAGGGAGGGAGCGCTCTATGAGATCTGTCTAGCTCTAACGAGGTGTGTGTCTGGCTCTATATAATCTGTCTGGCTTAATTAAGATTTGTATTTTGCTTCAAGTCGAAGCATGAGTTTGATCTTTCATCTTCTGTGGGAAGGAAGGGACAGGAGTTTGGAGAGATGGGAGAGGGAGTGAGAAAGGAATCTCCAGTATTGCAAGGGGGGAAGTTAAAATGAAACGCAATTTGAGTGGATATGACAACGACATACAAAATATTTAGGAACATGTTGATAAAGAGGAATAGAATAGAATACAATTTTATGAGATGATATAGATAAACTCTAGTACAAACGACAGTGATGTTAGAAAAAGTTCTTGAAAAGTTCTTGGACCATTCTCAATCGACTTGAGAATGGTCCAGGACGGACTGAAACGTCGTCGTCCCTTCAATTTCTAGTGTGTGGTCTGGTCAACGTTAGAAAAAGATAAACTTACGAGATAAGAGTAATAAGTAAATGGAATGGGATAGAGGAAGCTAATTTAATGTGTTGTTTCATAAGTACATAAATATGAAGGGTGAACAGGAGAGTCAGGTGCCACTGTATTAGACAACTGGCAATAGTTAACGCCTCCACAATGCCAACATGTGTTGGTCAATAAATCCACAGGGAGCCCTCTGCTACACACACACACACGTGTCCTACACATGTTGGTGAGCACGCACACACACACACGCACACACACAAAGGAAAACAGAGAAATGAAGATGAGAAACCCATGGTTTAATCAAAGATGTAGGCTAGCTAAGCAGCAAAGTAAAAGGGCATGGAGAAACTATAGGAATAACAGGACACTGGAGAGCAGAGAAAGATACCAGAATGCCAGGAATGAATATGTCAGGATGAGAAGAGAGGCAGAAAGACAATACGAAAATGACATCGCAAGCAAGGCAAAGACTCAGCCTAAATTGTTGCATAGCCACATTAGGAGAAAAACAACAGTAAAGGAACAGGTTATGAGATTAAGGATAGGGGCGGAAGGATTCACTACAAATGACAAGGAAGTGTGTGAGGAATTGAATAAGAAATTCCAGGAGGTCTTCACCTTAGAACAAGGAGAAATTCCAGAGGTAAGTGAGGGAATAGCTAACCAGGAACCACTGGAAGAGTTTGAGATTACCAGTGGGGAAGTAAGGAAGTGTTTACTAGAGTTGGACGTGACGAAGGCTATAGGCCCAGATGGAATCTCCCCTTGGGTTCTAAAGGAAGGAGCAAGAGAACTGAGCCTACCACTCTCCATAGTGTATAACAAATCACTGGCAACAGGGGAACTGCCAGATATTTGGAAAGCAGCTAACGTAGTCCCGATATACAAGAAAGGGGATAGACAGGAGGCACTGAACTACAGGCCAGTGTCCCTAACCTGCATACCATGCAAGTTGATGGAGAAGATTGTGCGAAAAAAACTAGTGGAGCATCTGGAGCGAAGGAACTTTGTAACACAGCATCAACATGGGTTCAGGGATGGCAGGTCCTGCCTCACAGGGTTACTTGAATTCTACGACCAGGCAACAAAAATAAGGCAAGAAAGAGAAGGGTGGGCAGACTGCATATTTTTGGATTGTCAGAAAGCCTTTGATACAGTGCCACACAAGAGGCTAGTGCGAAAGTTGGAGATGCAGGCTGGAGTGAGAGGGAAGGTACTCCGGTGGATAGAGGAATACCTAAGCAACAGGAGACAACGAGTCTGTGTGAGGGGTGAGGTCTCAGATTGGCGAGACGTCACAAGTGGAGTCCCGCAGGGGTCAGTCCTTGGACCTATACTGTTTCTGGTATATGTAAATGATCTCCCAGAGGGTATAGATTCGTTCCTCTCAATGTTTGCCGACGATGCAAAAATTATGAGGAGGATTGAAACAGAGGATGATAGTAGGAGGCTACAAGATGACCTGGATAGACTGAGTGAATGGTCCAACAAATGGCTGTTGAAGTTCAACCCGAGTAAATGCAAAGTAATGAAACTAGGCAGTGGAAACAGGAGGCCAGGCACAGGATACAGAATAGGAGATGAAGTACTTAATGAAACAGACAGAGAGAAAGATCTAGGAGTTGATATCACACCAAACCTGTCTCCTGAAGCCCACATAAAGAGAATAACGTCTGCGGCATATGCGAGGCTGGCTAACATCAGAACGGCGTTCAGGAACCTGTGTAAGGAATCATTCAGAATCTTGTACACCACATATGTAAGACCAATCCTGGAGTATGCGGCCCCAGCATGGAGCCCGTACCTTGTCAAGCACAAGACGAAGCTGGAAAAAGTCCAAAGGTATGCTACTAGACTAGTCCCAGAACTAAGAGGCATGAGTTATGAGGAAAGGCTGCGGGAAATGCACCTCACGACACTGGAAGACAGAAGAGTAAGGGGGGACATGATCACAACCTACAAAATCCTCAGGGGAATCGACCGGGTAAACAAGGATGAACTTTTCAACACTGGTGGGACGCGAACAAGGGGACACAGGTGGAAGCTGAGTACCCAAATGAGCCACAGAGACGTTAGAAAGAACTTTTTCAGTGTCAGAGTAGTTAGCAAATGGAATGCATTAGGAAGTGATGTGGTGGAGGCTGACTCCATTCACAGTTTCAAATGTAGATATGATAGAGCCCAATAGGCTCAGGAATCTGTACACCAGTTGATTGACGGTTGAGAGGCGGGACCAAAGAGCCAGAGCTCAACCCCCGCAAGCACAATTAGGTGAGTACAATTAGGTGAGTACACACACGCGCGCACACACACTCACACACACTCACACACACACACACACACACACACATACACACACACACACACACACACACACACACACACACACACACACACACACACACACACACACACACTAG
>NC_091218.1:22010522-22020522 GCF_040958095.1 Procambarus clarkii | reverse complement strand
TCCCCATGATCCTATACGTGGACACCAGCTGGCCACGAGCAACAATTAACACACACACACACCTGAGTGTGTGTGTGTGTGTTCATTCTGAGCCCATTAAGAACCTCGGGCATGTAAACAAACCAACGTTCCCAGACACATACAGACATGCACCTGGACCAGCTGATAACAACAACAGCATCAGAGGGGGGTGGGGGGGCCTCATGACCCCCTTTCGCACACAAATAGGCCGTGTAATACACGCAAATATTAAACGTGTAATACACGTTTAATACATATTTGCGTGTAATACACGCAAAAAATAGGCCGTTTTTACACGCAAATAGGCCGTGTAAATGGGTAATGTAGGCTATGGGAAGAGGCTTAGAGGAGAGCCCTAGAGGGGTAAAATATAACACTGCTTGAGTCAGGGCAGACTTGCGGGTTATTCATGCCCGTGCCATCTCTTAAGTAGCTTAATCTTCATCAATCTTCATCAATCAAGGAAGCTACCCTATAGGCTGCCTCCTCCCTCGCACCTGATGATGATAATGATGATTCATTTTGTTTGGGGACAGGCAGCCTGTATATACATGTTAGGCTTATGTCGAGATCTCTCCCAGTGGGATTATTCGTCAGGGAATAGTTGGTTCGATTCCCCCTGCCCCCTTTCTCTGGGGGGTGAGACCCCCTTCACTTGGCGTGAGCTCCACTGATCTTCTCAAATAAGACATTGGGGTAATGTTCCCTTCCTGACTGATCCTCGTCTTCTCAAGTCTGGGCCTGGTTACGGTCAGCATGTGACAACACACACATGTTTGTGTGGTAGGTGTGGCCCGGTCAGGGGTGGGTGTGGCCCGGTCAGGGGTGGGTGTGGCCCGCTCAGGGCAGGTGTGGCCCGCTCAGGGCGGGTGTAGCTCGCTTTGGGTCACCACTCGACAACAGGGTCTGCGTGCTGAAACACATTAGCACAAGTTAACGTGTGGATCAAGTATAGAGCAAATATGCTGGGGTATAGAGCTGTCCCCTGATGCTCGTCAGGGACATAGAGCTGTCCCCTGATGCACTCCAGGGATATAGAGCTGTCCCCTGATGCACGTCAGGGGTATAGAGCTGTCCCCCCTGATGTTCGTAAGGGGACATAGAGCTGTCCCCTGATGCACGCCAGGGGCATAGAGCTGTCCTCCTAATGCTCGCCAGGGGACATAGAGCTGCCCCCCCCCCCTCTGATGCATGCCGTAACTCACATATCTAAACTTAATCATCATATCTAACGACTGAACATGAATGAAAGGAATAGTTACCTCACACAGCAATTACAGGTCATGTGGTTGAGTAATTATATAGCAATAGTGATAATGGCGTAACTCAAAACTACCTTAATAACCCTTCCACATCATTAACGAGTAATTGGAAGGTATGTTTGTGAAAGTTGATATTTTGGGCTCACGACCTTTGTAGATATCATTGAGGGGGATATGCGTATGATACCTGGTTGATACCTGGTTGATGGGGTTCTGGGAGTTCTTCTACTCCCCAAGCCCGGCCCGAGGCCAGGCTTGACTTGTGAGAGTTTGGTCCACCAGGCATGTATGAAACATACTTTTAATACACCCGTTGCTGTGTTCTGTATATTATACACCCGTTGCTGTGTTCTGTATACCATACACCCGTTGATGTGTTGTGTATACCATACACCCGTTGCTGTGTTGTGTATACCATACACCCGTTGCTGTGTTGTCTATACCATACACCCGTTGTTGTGTTGTCTATACCATACACCCGTTGCTGTGTTCTGTATACCATACACCCGTTGCTGTGTTGTCTATACCATACACCCGTTGCTGTGTTCTGTATACTATACACCCGTTGCTGTGTTCTGTATACCATACACCCGTTGCTGTGCTCTGTATACCATACACCCGTTGCTGTGTTCTGTATACCATACACCCGTTGCTGTGTTCCGTGTGACATCACGTCCAAAGACACAAGTGTGACGCGTGACAGTCAGCTGTCATAACGCAGCGAGCCATGACAGGAGGGTTAAATGGGACCATGTTGTCACCGCGGCTGTTGACACAAGCGGCGGTCCTGTACAACATGAGCCATACTGCTAGTCTGCCCTACTTAACCGTACCAGACCCTGGGGTCCTGTTTAGTCGTAGGACCCGCGTCAATCAGGCATCATCGAGGCGTCAAGACCTTACGGTATCAGGGGTGATTGTGGGAAGGGTTTGTGTGTGTAGGAGGGGTGATTGTGGGAAGGGTGTGTGTGTGTGTGGGAGGGAGGCTAGTAAGGGAGGGGGAGTGGCAAGGGATAGTGTGTGTGTGTGTGACAAAGAGGGCAAGCGTTCACACGGGTAGAGGAGCGAGGGTCAGGTGGATGGGGTGGGGGTGCTGGGTATGGGCATGGGGGGAGGTCGGGAGGGGGTGGGGGTGCTGGGTATGGGCATGGGGGAGGGGGGGAGGGAGGGGGGTGATGGGGGCGTGAAAGAAGAGCAGATCCAGCTGTAGTGTGTGGGTGGGTACGGGGCCTGGGAACCCGCCCCTAGGACGACTGGAACGACTTTTATTCCAGAGCAGCAACCGGATAGCATGTACGGAAACACGCACGCACGCACGCACGCACGGGCGCACACACACACACACACACACACACACACACACACACACACACACACACACACACACACACACACAGTGTCTGAGTAGTTAACAGGTGGAATGCATTAAGCAGTGATGTGGTGGAGGCTGACTCCATACACAGTTTCAAGTGTAGATATGATAGAGCCCAGTAGGCTCAGGAATCTGTACACCTGTTGATTGACAGTTGAGAGCCGGGACCAAAGAGCCAAAGCTCAACCCCCGCAAGCACAATTAGGTGAGTACAATTAGGTGATTTATCTTCTTACCTTGAGGTGCTTCCGAGGATCAGTGACCTAGCGGCCCGGTCACTGAGCAGGCGGCAACCTTCTCACCAATCATTCTACTAAATAACAATATTCGGTAGAGTTTGATACGATACCCAACGGCAGAGTCCATTGCAAAACGCAACACGAGAGGTAGTTATAGGAACTGTTGCAAGCATGAGGCGATCCTAGTCAATCCAAGCCCGGAGCCTGTTGTGTCAAAATGATCCACTTTTAGCTAAGTGTGTGTGGGATGCGGGTGACTTGCTCGCGTATTGTTGTGTAACCGACCCAAACAAACTCCCTGTGACACCTGTTGGTTTATTAACTTATATTGCGCGACCAAGGCGGAGAGAGAGAGAGAGAGAGAGAGAGGGAGATGGGAGAGAGAGGGGAGAGAGAGAGAGAGAGAGGGAGAGAGAGGGGAGAGAGAGAGAGAGAGAGAGAGAGAGAGAGAGAGAGAGAGAGGGGAGAGAGAGAGAGAGGGGGGGAGCCAGGATTAATACAAGTAAATGATTTATTGACAATTTGTTTCCCCTAATTACTTTTTGACGCTAATTGTTCCTACACTGACGTGGCTTATGTCATGTTCTGTCAGCCAAGACAGAGGATCCTGGTTCGACTCTCAACCCCAGTCAGGTAAATCACAGTATCGTGTCTGGCTGGCTCTACCCTCCTCTACCCTTCCCCCACCCCCTCCCTTCCTTCCCTCCCCTTCCCACTTCCCTCCCCCCGCACCCAGCTCATTTCCCTGTGTTCAGGTCGTCATATCATCGACCTATCACAGCTCTCCATCGACGTGTTCTGTACCAGATGGCTCACTAATGTCCGTGTATACCTGCCTTGTTACCCCCTCTCCAGCATGAGTCTCTGTGGACCGCCGCCGGGGACGCCAGTGCTGATTGGTAGGTGGTCAATTGACTACATCCTGTCGGTGTGGCTTGTGTATTTCTTGTAGCACACCTTCTGCGGCATGACTGGGGGGCGTCCTGAGGGAGTAACGCTAGTCAAGGCGGGAACTTGGAGCGGGGGACATCGTGCGAAGTTATTCTCTTGCAATGGAACACTGTAGAGTTGAACGACGCGACAGGTACTGTCTTTGATGTTGGGAGCTGGTCGGCCGAGCGGACAGCACACTGGACTTGTGATCCTGTGGTCCTGGGTTCGATCCCAGGCGCCGGCGAGAAACAATGGGCAGAGTTTGTTTCACCCTATGCCCCTGTTACCTAGCAGTAAAATAGGTACCTGGGTGTTAACCAGCTGTCACGGGCTGCTTCCTGGGGGTGGAGGCCTGGTCGAGGACCGGGCCGCGGGACACTAAAAACCCCAAAAATCATCTCTAGATAACCTCTAGATGTCAACGAGAGAGAGAGAGAGAGAGAGAGAGAGAGAGAGAGAGAGAGAGAGAGAGAGAGAGAGAGAGAGAGAGAGAGAGAGAGAGAGAGAGAGAGAGAGAGAGACGACACACATATACATTAGATTTAATAATTGGGTTAAAATAGGACCCGCTTCTCATTAAGAGCAGTTATAGGCCTGTAGTAACGTTCCTTTAGTCTCTGCCTGTTTACATAAAAGTACTCACTTAGTTGTGCTTGCGGGGGTTGAGCTTCGGCTCTTTGGTCCCGCCTATGACTACGGGTAAATGAGATCTAGCTTTTGATGCCCTGTTTGCTCACCAGACTCGGGGTACCTGTTGGCTTATGCTTTTTACCTGTCATTCGAATTCTTGATCGAATCTGGCCTTAAAGTTGTGGATGGAGGTGGCTTCCACGACTTATTTTTTTAGTACTTTCCCCTTTACTGACCTTCCGTATATATATGAGTGTTTCCTTGCGTTTATTTGACGCAAGGAAAGACGCAAACTCAATTTGTGTTTGAGTTTCCAGCATCCACATACGCCCTCTTGACGATGGTGGTAGTGGTGGTGGAGGAGGATGACGATGGTGGTAGTGGTGGTGGAGGAGGATGACGATGGTGGTAGTGGTGGTGGAGGAGGGTGACGATGGTGGTAGTGGTGGTGGAGGAGGGTGACGATGGTGGTAGTGGTGGTGGAGGAGGGTGACGATGGTGGTAGTGGTGGTGGAGGAGGGTGACGATGGTGGTAGTGGTGGTGGAGGAGGGTGACGATGGTGGTAGTGGTGGTGGAGGAGGGTGACGATGGTGGTAGTGGTGGTGGAGGAGGGTGACGATGGTGGTAGTGGTGGTGGAGGAGGGTGACGATGGTGGTAGTGGTGGTGGAGGAGGATGACGATGGTGGTAGTGGTGGTGGAGGAGGGTGACGATGGTGGTAGTGGTGGTGGAGGAGGGTGACGATGGTGGTAGTGGTGGTGGAGGAGGGTGACGATGGTGGTAGTGGTGGTGGAGGAGGGTGACGATGGTGGTAGTGGTGGTGGAGGAGGGTGACGATGGTGGTAGTGGTGGTGGAGGAGGGTGACGATGGTGGTAGTGGTGGTGGAGGAGGGTGACGATGGTGGTAGTGGTGGTGGAGGAGGGTGACGATGGTGGTAGTGGTGGTGGAGGAGGATGACGATGGTGGTAGTGGTGGTGGAGGAGGGTGACGATGGTGGTAGTGGTGGTGGAGGAGGGTGACGATGGTGGTAGTGGTGGTGGAGGAGGGTGACGATGGTGGTAGTGGTGGTGGAGGAGGGTGACGATAGTGGTAGTGGTGGTGGAGGAGGATGACGATGGTGGTAGTGGTGGTGGAGGAGGGTGACGATGGTGGTAGTGGTGGTGGAGGAGGGTGACGATGGTGGTAGTGGTGGTGGAGGAGGGTGACGATGGTGGTAGTGGTGGTGGAGGAGGGTGACGATGGTGGTAGTGGTGGTGGAGGAGGGTGACGATGGTGGTAGTGGTGGTGGAAGAGGGTGACGATGGTGGTAGTGGTGGTGGAGGAGGGTGACGATGGTGGTAGTGGTGGAGGGTGACGATGGTGGTAGTGGTGGTGGAAGAGGGTGACGATGGTGGTAGTGGTGGAGGGTGACGATGGTGGTAGTGGTGGTGGAAGAGGGTGACGATGGTGGTAGTGGTGGTGGAAGAGGGTGACGATGGTGGTAGTGGTGGAGGGTGACGATGGTGGTAGTGGTGGAGGGTGACGATGGTGGTAGTGGTGGTGGAAGAGGGTGACGATAGTGGTTATCGCGCCACCGGTGAAAGAATAGTGAAGGGTATTAGTGGCGGTGATAAGACACGAAGAGATGGGTAGTGGATGTTAGTGGGGGGAGGGTTGTGAGGAGGTGGTGGTGGTTGGTAGGGGGGGGGGAATCCTTGGAGGGGTGTCAGGGGGGGGGGTGTAAGATGAGCAGCCCGCACCCGCATGCTGACCGCAGATGTCAGTGATACCGCAGGGCTCCTCTACAGTACTTATGAAGTACACAAGTGAACACCAGCACCACTACATCAGTAGTTTCAGAGCGTTATATGACAAAGAGTGTTGGGAAGACGGGACACCACGAGCGTAGCTCTCATCCTGTAACTACACTTAGGTAATTACCACCACCACCACCACCACCACCACTACCACCACTACCACTACCACCACTACTACTATACAAGCAGGTCATTTACCATCTCATAAGGACTGGCCAACTCCCACACCTGTAACGCCTATTAAATATATAGATAAGTATCAGTTACCTGGTTACCTGGTTGATGGGGTTCTGGGAGTTCTTCTACTCCCCAAGCCCGGCCCGAGGCCAGGCTCGACTTGTGAGAGTTTGGTCCACCAGGCTGTTGCTTGGAGCGGCCCGCAGGCCCACATACCCACCACAGCCCGGTTGGTCCGGCACTCCTTGGAGGAATAAATCTAGTTTCCTCTTGAAAATGTCCACGGTTGTTCCGGCAATATTTCTTATGCTTGCTGGGAGGACGTTGAACAACCGCGGACCTCTGATGTTTATACAGTGTTCTCTGATTGTGCCTATGGCACCTCTGC
This sequence comes from Procambarus clarkii, assembly GCF_040958095.1. Taxonomy (NCBI): domain Eukaryota; kingdom Metazoa; phylum Arthropoda; class Malacostraca; order Decapoda; family Cambaridae; genus Procambarus; species Procambarus clarkii. The sequence continues at coordinate 22,013,703 of NC_091218.1, read as the reverse complement.
TCTTCATTGGTTCTATTCTACATTTTCTTCCATGTCGTTCACTCCAGTACGTTGTTATTTTACTGTGTAGATTTGGTACTTGGCCCTCCAGTATCTTCCATGTGTATATTATTTGATATCTCTCTCGTCTTCTTTCTAGTGAGTACATTTGGAGGGCTTTGAGACGATCCCAATAATTTAGGTGCTTTATTGCGTCTATGCGTGCCGTATATGTTCTCTGTATTCCCTCTATTTCAGCAATCTCTCCTGCTTTGAAGGGGGAAGTGAGTACTGAGCAGTACTCAAGACGGGACAACACAAGTGCCTTGAAGAGTACAACCATTGTGATGGGATCCCTGGATTTGAAAGTTCTCGTAATCCATCCTATCATTTTTCTGGCTGTCGCAATATTTGCTTGGTTATGCTCCTTAAACGTTAGGTCGTCAGACATTATTATTCCCAAATCCTTTACATGCTGTTTTCCTACTATGGGTACATTTGATTGTGTTTTGTACTCTGTATTATGTTTAAGGTCCTCATTTTTACCGTACCTGAGTACCTGGAATTTATCACTGTTAAACATCATGTTATTTTCTGATGCCCAGTCGATGTCCAGTTAACTATGACAGACAGACAGTGCCCGCCAACCAGTTTCCTTCTCGAAAGGAAATCAATAGATCAATAGATCTATTGAAATGGAAAAGGAAATCAATACAAATCTTGAAAGGAAATCAATAGAAATCAATCAGCCAGCCAGCCAGCCAGCCAGCCAGCCAGCCAGCCAGCCAGCCAGCCAACTAGACCCAGCCAACCAATCAATCAACCATTCAGCACCGTCCACCGCGAACCCTTGACGGCAATTTCGAAAGTTTCCGGCGAAAATGAGTGACTCGTTGCGTCAAGCCGATGAAAATGATGGACGGTGGAGCAAGTTACATTCCCTTGGTCTTAGTGTGTTCCGAAGGCCCTCTTGTGGCAGGAGAACGAGGCGAGGAGACCAAGGTCTTGTACCGTCTGTCAAGAAGAGCAGTTGAAGACGTGCAATATTCCCAGCAATGTCTGCAACGTTCTCCCCTCCCCCCTTCTCTTCCACTTGGGGTGGACGGTAGAGCGACGGTCTGGCTTCATGCAGGTCGGCGTTCAATCCCCGACCGTCCAAGTAGTTGGGCACCATTCCTTTCCCCCCGTCGCATGCCAAATCCTTATCCTGACCAACTCCAAGTGCTATATAGTCGTAATGGCTTGGCGCTTTGCCCCTGATAACTCCCTCCCTCCCCCCCCCCCCACACACACAGTGCAAGGATGCTTGAGACTGCCTCAAGAGAGTATCACTTGCACATGGAAGCAGATGCCGAAATATACTATCTATATATACACTGCCACAATTAAGTTCCTTTTGAAAGAGGCGCGTCTGTACCGGGGGTCAGATTTAGCGCGGGGCAGGTCAAGTGGAGGCGGAGGAGGGTCAGGTCAGAGGTGGCGGCACCTGCGTCTCTCTTCCATTCCTTTTAGCTACTCGGAACGAAGTGTCCATGTAGCACGGGCTAGGGTGAGCCCGGACCTCCCTCGATGATTAGGGACCTCTTGTACCTTGACCTCTCTTCATCAGTGCATGTACTTTTACCTGAATAAAAATTTGAAAACCCAGGAGCCAGATTCACGAAACAGTTACGCAAGCACTTACGAACGTGTTCATCTTTCCTCGATCTTTGACGGCTTTGTTTACATTTATTAAACCGTTTACAAGCATGAAAACTTGTCAATCAACTGTTGTTATTGTTATAAACAGCCTCATGGTGCTTCGGAGCTCATTAACTGTTTAATAATTGTAAATTAAGCCGTCAAAGATTGAAAAAAGATGGACAGGTTCGTAAGTGCTTGCGTAACTGCTTCGTGAATCTGGCCCCAGCATGATGGTGTTGGAGGAGGGAAGGAGGGAGGGTGTAACACCACCCTATTGTAGCACCACCCTAAAATGTACCACTATAATGGAACACCACTATAATGGAACACTAAACTATCCTGAGTAACACTTCCCCATTGGTTGCACTTGGTAACACTGTTATGGGCTGACATATGATGGTTACACCGGGACTACAAAGTACACTGCCAACAAGGAGATGCTAACACAGGATGAAATACGCTGCCACCATCTGCCTTTGACCATTGAGACTATATCAAGCAACGAGGCAAGAAACATTGCTTGACTTGGAGAGTACTTTCTATGACTGTCATTAATTATGTAAACGGTTGTCAGCCACTATATCCAAAAGGCTAAGAGGATTCAACAATTGACAAAGACGGGAAATTTAACGAGTTTATTGAGACCAAAATTATGTCAATCACCACTTATAAATGCTACTCTAACACTGGCAAAAAGTTAAGAAATTTGGACATGGAACAAAACCTCAGAGATCACACACATTACCTTAAGCTATCTGTCTCTCCCTGGCTGAGATGTTCTTCACAGACCCGCTCTCGATCCCGGTGTACCGCACTCTGCATTTCCTATGTTCCTACAGGCCCTCTATATACAACCCCCCACAGGGGGGAGGGGGAGATCTGCTGTTGCTACCCACCAAGAGTGTACAAACACTCAAGAAATATTTCAAAAAGCTTGTTTGACATTCGCCATACACTCTTCAAGAGAGGAGTTATTAATTACATGTGTGACTGACCTCTGACCTGGCCAAAAGGGGGAGATCCAGGGATGTTTACACATAAGAATCTGGAGTCTAATTTCCTTGCATGAAATATTACATACTTGAAACTATGCTGACTAAGACTAACCCAGGAATTTTTAATCAATATACAAGATAAACCGGAGGTCATCTGAGCTGACCTCTTGGAGAAGGCTTCCCTGGGTGTGACCTCTAAGGGGGGGGAGGTCCTGGGTGTTACAAGGGAGGGAGGGAGGGAGGGAGTGATGGAACAATCTATTGACAATCTGATGGAGTTTTTCCAAATAGGTAAACGATAACAAACCGGGTTCTGTAAGACAGTGGTCTATATCGCCTCGGCTCACAATTAGAAGGATCCGAGTTCAATCCCCGGGGTAGGATAGAAACGGTTGGGCAAGTTTCTTTTCATCTGATGCGTCTGTTCACCGTCGTAAAATAGGCCTGAGAACTGTTGTCGATTGGTTGCATCCTGGGGAGGGTGGCCCTTATCGAAGTCACACACACACACACACACACACACA
>NC_091218.1:21998022-22008022 GCF_040958095.1 Procambarus clarkii | reverse complement strand
AGGAACCTGTACACCAGTTGATTAACGGTTGAGAGGCGGGACCAAAGAGCCAGAGCTCAACCCCCGCAAGGACAATTAGTTGAGTACCTACCAACTCTCCATGCCAGACTCAGTCTCAGAAAATACTGCCATCACTAAGCAGGTGAAGTTGTCTGTTAAAATCTAATTATCCAAATCAAACAGTGAAACACAATTTAATAGTGTAGCTAGATAAAGGAAATGTATTTTTTTGTGTTGAATTAATCAGTAACTCGCATTTGAGCACCATGTAGGGCGCCGGTCGGCCGAGCGGACAGCACGCTGGGCTTGTGATCCTGTGGTCCTGGGTTCGATCCCGGACACCGGCGAGAAATAATGGGCAGAGTTTCTTTCACTCTATGCCCCTGTTACCTAGCAGTAAAATAGGTACCTGGGTGTTAGTCAGCTGTCACGGGCTGCTTCCTGGGGGTGGAGGCCTGATCGAGGACCGGGCCGCGGGGACACTAAAGCCCCGAAATCATCTCAAGATAACCTCAAGATAACCACCATGAGCCCGTATCCGCGAAAAGTGTCACTTTTTGTGACACTTTTGGGGAGATAAGGACTATCCCTAAGGGATAGAACCTATCCCTTAGGGATAGGTTGACACCCTCCCTCTACCTCAGTGAACATCTTGGGTTACAAGGACGAGGCTGAGGAAGCCTCTGAACATCTTGGAATACAAGGACGAGGCTGAGGAAGCCTCTGAACATCTTGGAATACAAGGACGAGGCTGAGGAAGCCTCTGAACATCTTGGAATACAAGGACGAGGCTGAGGAAGCCTCTGAACATCTTGGAATACAAGGACGAGGCTGAGGAAGCCTCTGAACATCTTGGAATACAAGGACGAGGCTGAGGAAGCCTCTGAACATCTTGGAATACAAGGACGAGGCTGAGGAAGCCTCTGAACATCTTGGAATACAAGGACGAGGCTGAGGAAGCCTCTGAACATCTTGGGATACAAGGACGAGGCTGAGGAAGCCTCTGAACATCTTGGGATACAAGGACGAGGCTGAGGAAGCCTCTGAACATCTTGGGGTACAAGGACGAGACTGAGGAAGCCTCAGGGGAACATGTGTGTGGTGGGAGGCAGCGTCGAGCAGCTAACCCGTAGTGTCACATGTGTTAGTCAACACATGTGACACCAACAAGTGCCGCCGGGCCGGCCCATGTGGTTAGGGCAAGTCTGCTGGGGCCCTGGGAACCACTTTTCCTCGTTTAGGAAGCCATGTGGGGGAGTATAGGGTCCGTGGGTGCCAGGCACAGACGGTGGAAGAGTCCCTCTTGGGAGCCAACCCATGCCATCTGGCCTGCCCCTCTATGTATACAAGTATCAGTATACATAAGGTGAAAGAATTTGTGTTTCAGTGTCCTCATCCCATCATGCACAACCACTTCCTCTTGAGAGTAACGTCCTTCCCTCTAAGACGGGTACACTCCCTCTTGTGAGACATCTCTCAACGTCGCCTGCGAAGCTAAATGTCAAACACTGTCAAGTTTCGTCCCATAACTCATTGTGGGGCGCCCACCAGTGTCCTGAGTCACCCTGGCTGGCGTCTCCGCCACCTGCTGGCTCACACCTGACTTGTGTTTACGTGTGTGAACCTGCCAAGCCTCAGGCGCCTTGTGTCGACGTCGTCTTGAAGATTGTCCAGGTGTTTGGGCCCCGCCCCTAACCCTCCTCCTGATACATGGCTCCCTGTATGTGCGCAGGTTCCTGCCTGTCCTAAGTTGAGACTTTTGGTGTCTGTCTCTGTGTGTGTGTGTGTGTCTCTCTCTCTCTCTGTCTCTGTCTCTCTCTTTCTCTGTCTCTGTGTGTGTGTGTCTCTCTCTCTCTCTCTCTCTCTCTCTCTCTCTCTCTCTCTCTCTCTCTCTCTCTCTCTCTCTCTCTCTCTCTCTCTCTCTCTCTCTCTCTCTCTCTATCCGTCTGTCTGTCTAAGCCTCACGTCCCCCGAAGACAGAAGAGTAATGGAAGACCATTATCACCACTTACAAAATTGGTGATCAATTCTCAGAGGAATTGACAGGGTGGACAACGACAAACTATTTAGCACGGGTGGAACACGAACAAGGGGACACAGGTGGAAGCTCAGTACCCAAATGAACCACAGAGACGTTAGAAAGATTGTGTTCAGTGTCAGAGTAGTTAACAGCATTAGGCAGTGACGAGGTGAAGGCTGACTCCATACACAATTTAGATTCGATAGAGCCCAGTAGGCTCAGTAATCTGTACACCAGGTGATTGACAGTTCCATATGTCTATATGACAGAGGCGGGACCAAAGAGGCACAGCTCAACCCCCGCAAGCACAGTTCTCAGCATGTTGAGGTGTGTTTGGGAGAAGGGTTGACCTGAGGTCATGTCACCCCGAGGCATTTAACCTTTCCCAGCTAAGCCAGTTAATGATCACAGTTCCTCATAACAGCTGCGATACGAGTCACTATTTCTGATTCTTATAAATTGAAGGAGGAGAGCGCTGGAGCGTGTCTTAGAGCGAAACACAGAGAGCTGTAAATTGTGGAGACGTCAGACACGGCGCCTAATTCACCTGGCCGTATATGGTCCCACTGTTATATGCTTGTAATTGGTGTGCGTGTGCGTGTGCGTGTGTGCGTGGGCATGAGGGGGGGGGGGGGGTACCTGCGAACTCACTCACAGCTGTGTTGGCAAGGGTTGACGTATCAGCTGTCTATGCCCTCAACTGTCAATCAACTGCTGCACCTGCAGGTTCATGGGCTCTATCATATCTACACTTGAAACTGTGTATGGAGTCAGTCTCCACCACATCACTGCCTAATGCATTCCATTGGCTAACTACTCTGACACTGGAAAAAATATTTCTAGTGTCTCTGTGGTTCATTTGGGTACTCAGTTACCAGTGAGTACCACCCGTGCTAAATACTCTGTCTTTATCCACCTCTATCAATTTCCCAACCCGTTCTCGCAAATTTAATAAGTCAATATTGACTTATTAGTTGCGTGCATAGGTGACATACTAAACATAATAGTTTCCCTTGAAAAGCTTCATAGAAAACACCGACCTTACCTAACCTACTTAGTATGTTAAGATAAGCATCTTATTGCTTCGTAATTACAATTATTACCTAACCTATACCTATAATAGGTTAAGTAACAATTGTAATTACGAAGCTATAACATGCTTATTTTAACATACTAAGTAGGTTAGGTAAGGTCGGTGTTTTCTATGAAGCTTTTCAAGGGAAACTATTATGTTTAGTATGTCACCTATGCACGCAACTAATAAGTCAATATTGACTTATTAAATTTGCGAGAACGGGTTGCAATTTCCTTAAGATTTTTCAAAGTCGTAATCATGTCTCGCTTAACTCTTCGGTCTTCCAGCGTATTGAGGTTCAATACATCTAGTCTTTCCTAGTAACTCATACCTTGTTGTTCTGGGACTAGTCTGGTGGGATACCTTTGATACCTTTCTCTAACTTCAGCTTGTGTTTGACTAGATATGGACTTCACAATTGAGCTGCATACTCCAGGATTGGTCTGACATATGATATACAAGGTTCTGAATAATTCCTTACATATGTGCTAAACCTGGTGCTTGGGTTAGCCAACTTCGCATATGCCACTGATGATATCCTTTTGGTGTGGGCTTCAGGAAATATGGTCGATGTGGTTATCTTGAGGTTATATTGAGATGATTTCGGGGCTTTAGTGTCCCCGCGGCCCGGTCCTCGACCAGGCCTCCACCCCCAGGAAGCAGCCCGTGACAGCTGACTAACACCCAGGTACCTATTTTACTGCTAGGTAACAGGCTGACTCCCAACAGAAACTCTGCCCAATGTTTCTCGCCGGCGCCTGGGATCGAACCCAGGACCACAGGATCACAAGTCCAGCGTGCTGTCCGCTCGGCCGACCGGCTCCCTGGTGTAAGCTTCTAGATCCTTCTCTCTCTGTCCGTATCATGAATATAGTCTCTTACGAGGACTGTGTCAAAGGCTCTCTGGCAATCACAAAATATGCAGGTTGCCCTCCTTTTCCTGTTTAATGTGTGTGTGTTGCCTGGTTCTAGATTTGTTTAAAGTTGTGAAGAAAGATTCACCATCCTTGTGCTGGTGGTGTTACAAAATTCCTTTCTCTCCAAATGTTCTGCTAGTTTTTTTTTTTTTTTACTCCCAATGTTCTCCATCACCTTGCTTGGTGTACAAGTTGGGGATACTGGCCTATAGTTCAGTGCCCCCATGTCTGTCTGTCTGTCTCCCTTCTTCTATATTGTGGCTACACTAGCTTTCTTCCAACTTTCTGGTAGTTCTCCTGTTATCAGTGAACCATTATACACCATAGAGAATATCAAGCAGATTGTTTATGCGCAGACACGCAGGCAAGCATAGCGCACACACACACACACACACACACACACATACACACACACACACACACACACACACACACTCACACACACACACATACACACATACACACACACACACACACATACACATACACACACACACACACATACACACACACACACACATACACACACACACACACACACACACACACACACATACACACACACACACACACACACACACACACACACACACACACACACACACACATACACACACACACACACACACACACACACACACACACACACATACACACACACACACACACACACACATACACACACACACACACACACACACACACACACACACACGAGGGATGGGATATGAAGAGCGCCTGAAGGAACTGAACCTTACGACACTAGAGAAAAGAAGGGAGAGAGGGGATATGACAGGGACATATAAAACTTAGGGGAATTGACAAAGTGGAAATAGATGAAATGTTCACACGTAATAGTAACAGAACGAGGGGACATGGGTGGAAGCTGGAAACTCAGATGAGTCACAGAGATGTTAGGAAGTATTCTTTTAGCGTGAGAGTAGTGGAAAAATGGAATGCACTTAAGGAGCAGGTTATGGAAGCAAACTCTATTCATCATTTTAAGACTACATATGATAGGGAAATGGGACAGGAGTCATTGCTGTAAACAACCGATGGCTAGAAAGGCGGGACCCAAGAGTCAATGCTCGATCCTATAAGCACAAAAAGGTGAGTACACACACAGGAAGTAGCCCGAAGCAGCTGTCTAACTACCAGGTACCTATTTACTGCTAGGTAACAGGTTCATCAGGGTGAAAGAAACTCTGTCCATTTATTTCCGCCATCGCCAGGGATCGATCCCCGGTCCCTAGATCTACGTATCCAGAGCGCTATCCACTCAGCCACAAGGCGCCTGTACACACACTGTGTGCATGAGTGTACTCACCTAGTTGTGCTTGCGGGGGTTGAGCTCTGGCTCTTTGGTCCCGCCTCTCAACCGTCAATTAACAGGTGTACAGGTTCCTGAGCCTACTGGGCTCTTATCATATCTACACTTGAAACTGTGTATGGAGTCAGTGTGTATGCGCATGTGTGTGCGCATGTGCGTGCATCCGTGCACGCGTGTGCGTGTCACGGGTGTTAAGAGAGGTCACGCTGGGGTCAGGATGCTTCAGGTGGTCATGATATATTTACGGCACCACCGTCTCTTCCTCCTCCGCCTCACAGAAATATATAAGACGAAGAACTAGTTCACCTTTCTTCCCTCGTGACCTGGGGAGGGGGGGGGGGGGGTGTGGTGACCTGGGGGGAGGGGGTGTGTGGTGACCTGGGGGAGGGGGGAGGTGTGTGGTGACCTGGGGGAGGGGGGGAGGTGTTTGGTGACCTGGGGGAGGGGGGGAGGTGTGTGGTGACCTGGGTGAGGGGGGGCGGTGTGTGGTGACCTGGGGGAGGAGGGGTGTGGTGACCTGGGGGAGGGGGGGTGTGTGGTGACCGGGGGGAGGAGGGGGTGTGGTGACCTGGGGGAGGGGGGGGAGGTGTGTGGTGACCTGGGGGAGGGGGGAAGGTGTGTGGTGACCTGGGGGAGGGGGGGTGGTGTGGTGACCTGGGGGAGGGGGGGGGTGTGGTGACCGGGGGGAGGAGGGGGTGTGGTGACCTGGGGGAGGGGGGAAGGTGTGTGGTGACCTGGGGAGGGGGGGTGGTGTGGTGACCTGGGGGAGGGGGGGTGGTGTGGTGACCTGGGGGAGGGGGGGAGGGGGGTGGTGTGGTCACCTGGGGAAGGGGGGGAGGGGGGGTGGTGTGGTGACCTGGGGGAGGGGGGGAGGGGGGGTGGTGTGGTGACCTGGGGGAGGGGGGGAGGGGGGGAGGGGGGGTGGTGTGGTGACCTGGGGGAGGGGGGGAGGGGGGGAGGGGGGGTGGTGTGGTCACCTGGGGGAGGGGGGGAGGGGGGGGTGTGGTGACCTGGGGGAGGGGGGAGGGGGGGTGGTGTGGTGACCTGGGGGAGGGGGGAGGTGTTTTATTTTTATAAATAAGCTTTATTTTTCTTTAGTATTTAGTACACACATTAATAATAATAATAATAATAATAATAATAATAATAATAACAGCAGAGGTGATTCAGTTATTCGTAAGTATTCACAGAGGAAAATGAAACGAAAATTTCGAGCACTTTCGTATTTTCGTGTAAGTGACCAGAAAGAAATTGGGCGGTGTCGTATTAGTAACTCTTCACCACAGCCAAATATAATTAGAGGTTAATGGTTGGGTTTATTGATGGTGATTCTGGTTATAAATTGAAGTATTATAGGTTCTTTGTTGGTACACTGCTGACTGTCTCTCGGGTTATTGACGGTTATGACTCTCGGGTCAGTGCCAATCATGACCCTCGGGTCACATTCAAGCTCAAGTGAGTTTATCGAGATAAAATACATCCCAAAAGAGCTTTCATGTCATTCTCTTCCACCAGCCTCCTTCCCTTTTCCACAAGGTTTTCCCCTTCTACCAAGCTAACCATTCCACCAGCTTGGGACCCTTTCCACAAGCTTTCCACTCCCCCCCCCCCACTCCCTCACGACAAGGCTTCCCAGGCTAACGCTGCAGGAACATATTTGGCCAATTCAATTGGTCTGGTGGGCTGGCCTGCCTGGCGCCTGGGGACTGGTGTAGGTGATGCTTAACATTGTTTCTCCCACATCTCCAGCATCCTCCCACATCTCCTGCATCCTCCCGTATCTCCTGCATCCTCCCATATCTCCAGCATCCTCCCACATCTCCAGCATCCTCCCACATCTGCATCCTCCCGTATCTCCTGCATCCTCCCATATCTCCTGCATCTCCAGCATCCTCCCATATCTCCTGCATCCTCCCATATCTTCTGCATCTCCAGCATCCTCCCATATCTCCTGCATCCTCCCATATCTCCTGCATCTCCAGCATCCTCCCATATCTCCTGCATCTCCAGCATCCTCCCATATCTCCTGCATCTCCAGCATCCTCCCATATCTCCCGCATCCTGACTATCACGGTGCTCGGTGACAGGTGACGTGACAGGTGACACATTGTTTATGACAGCACTATTCACACCGTGCTGGTAAACAACTTGTTTACTCTGACTGTCAACATTTATATATATATGACAAATGCATGACAGTATGTTATGTTTAATCAATCAGATTTGTGTATGAAACAACACGTCCATAATGTTAAATTATTAGGCGGGTGAAATGGCAGGGGGTGATTGAAGGGGCATCGACGTGGTTGTTGGTAGTTGTTGGTTGAGTGGTTGTTGGTAGGTGGTGGTGGATTCAGATGGCTGCTTGAGCAGGCAGTTTTCGCCAGCATTCCCAACGTCAAGAAACTCATGCCATACTAACATGCCCTAACCTAACCATCCAGAGTACCCACGAACGGAACACAGGACATTATGTCAACTCCGCGAGTCGCTGCCATTTTCTTGTGCATCAGTTTATAGCCTTAGGTAAAATAGACATCAAAATGCGACGTGCTATAAAGATTCGACAGGTTGAAACATTCAGTATTTCCAGGGACTTGAGAGTATTAGTGACTTGTATGACTAAAACTGATCATTGGTGGATGGACCTGTGTCGTCTATACCTGAAGCACCTCTGACCGTTAAGGCTCCTCATCTCACGTCAACTATCACCCAAGAAATTCGCATCAGGCACAGAAAAAAAGGGCAGCTTCCCCTTCAGGCGTCATATTCCCATTTTCTAAATTGAAGGTTTTCCCGCCGGGAGCAGTTCGTCCCGTCTGCTGCCCTCCTGTTGATGCTCAGGAAGATTTCGTGTAAACATTACTTCAGGTTATCTTTCTTGATAACCTGTGTTTAACAGTTTTGGTCTCCAGTGGTTTGGCAGTTAGTATCAGGCGAAATACCCCAATGTGTTTGAGGCCTACGGTGTTTCTATGGATCATAGTTAGGAAAGCAAATTGATCGTCTTGTAGTGAACCAGTTAAAATGGTCTACGGTGAAAAGCTCGATCGGTCCCACAAGGTATCTTTTTTTTTTTCTTCGAAGGGAAAGTATTGAGCAGCGTCACTCATCCTATGAGTGAACGCACCGCCATAGTGACGGTATTGGACAGCGTCACTCATCCTTTGAGTGAACGCACCGCCATAGTGACGGTATTGGACAGCGTCACTCATCCTTTGAGTGAACGCACCGCCATAGTGACGGTATTGGACAGCGTCACTCATCCTTTGAGTGAACGCACCGCCATAGTGACGGTATTGGACAGCGTCACTCATCCTTTGAGTGGACACACCGCCATAGTGACAGTATTGGACAGCGTCACTCATCCTTTGAGTGAACGCACCGCCATAGTGACGGTATTGGACAGCGTCACTCATCCTTTGAGTGAACGCACCGCCATAGTGACGGTATTGAGCAGCGTCACTCATCCTGTGAGTGAACACACCGCCATAGCAGCACCAGTAGAAAGAAATCTCGCTGGATTGTTTATCCTGTCACTTGTACCCAGACACAGCTGGGAATTATCTCAAGTGAACACACTGCTAAACAAGGGATTAACATCTTACAAGCCTCAAGTTGACTTTATCTTGAAGTGTCCTTTTTTCCATCCCAAAAGGATAGATAGAGTAGCTAGTTTTCTTAATGGGTCCAGCCTCTCGGATAATGGTCCAGACGATGTCATTCTCGTCCTTCCTTCAATTGTTCTTCCTTCAGTTGTTCTTCCTTCAGTTGTTCTTCCTTCAATTGTCCTTCTCTCATGTTGCAGATTCTTCAAGTCCTCTGCTCGTCTGTTTTTGTTTTTCCGTCCCAAACCTCCACGAGTACTTGTATCAAAGACAAATGACTTGTTAATACAGATTGTTTTCCTCGACCACCTCATTTTCGCCCATGATTAGGCTACAACTGCCTTGTGTCAGCATTCACACTTTGATTTGCTCGTCTCCCCTTCAACCCGTCCTCTTATAAATAACGTCACTTTTGGCTCGTATGCGCGCTATGGCCAAATTTGAACGTAATTTGAAATGAAATCGACTCACAAAAGTGACATACTGTCCCGTTTTCTGTTTGAGTCGTCCGGCTTACTCGGTAAGGTTAGAAGAGGAAACTTTCAATTAACGTTTTTCATAACGTTTTGAAACTATGATAATTTCCTGCCCACCTAACCTATCAGAGGACCCTTAACTTACTGTTGTTGAAAAAAAATCCCAAATTTATTTTAATTTTTTTTAATTTTCAAATTACGTCCACTTTCGGCTACCCTTATCTTGTCATAAGGAGCTTTAGTGTGATAGCCCGGGTTTGTAAAAGGGTTTTTGGAGGATGAAGTTTTCAGTATCTTGTCAGCAAACACATCTGATCCTTCATTTCCAGATTCCATGAGAGGGAGGGAATTATCAGGAGGAAAAGCGATACGTCATTACGACTATATAGCACTGGGAAGGGGTTAGGATAAGGATTTGGGATGCGACGGACGGGAGGGTGGAATGGTGCCGAACCACTTGGGAGGTCAGGGTTTGAACGCCGACCTGCATGAAGCGAGACCGCCGCTCTACCGTCCAACCCAAGTGATTGGGCACCAAGAGAGGGAAACGACAATAACCTGTTAACCCTTCCCT
>NC_091218.1:21917856-21995356 GCF_040958095.1 Procambarus clarkii | reverse complement strand
TTATATTCATATCTTCATTAATCATGCTATGCACAATGTCTTTAAATTACTCATTCCTACTAACTATCTATTTCGTCCACACAATCTATATATTTAAACACATTCACATTATTTATATTACCATACTCTTATTATTACATTTAACTAAGAAACAGCAATAAACACTTTTTCTATATACCTTATTTACATTCCCATACAACCATTCTTATTCTCCACCGATTATTCATTAGTCATTAATACTCTTCACATACATTTACATTTCATGTCATGTCAATATCACTATTTTTATTACATTCACAAACTCACTTCTATCATCCTACACACAACCAAACTACAACCTCTCATTTCAACCCACGAAAAATGCCAACTCCATCCTCTCCCTCTCCGCATTCTAACAATACGTCTTAAACATTTATTTTAACATGTCCAAATGCACAACGCACGTGATACACTAACATAATACTAATTTACATTTCAAAACAACATAACCTACTCCAAATACAATTCTTTTTCATTATCACAACAAGGCACCAAACCGGCAACACTATGTAGCACCATCACATATCATAAATAATCATAGGGCGCTACATATCACCAACGATCAAAATACAACTATATCAAAACTATCCCAGTCACCAACGATTCTATCGAGGGACACGTGACCGCGAGGAGCGCTCGTCCTCCAAGTCAGGACATCCACGACCGTATTACGGACAATGCAACTACGACATTAAGGAGCAGGGCGCCGCTACATCCACTGACCCTGGGTTAACCGAGTATGGCCAATACGCAACCTCGCCAGACCTCTTTCACCCCGCCGGTTACGATGGTACGACGACTGCCACGAGCAAACACAACATTTAAGACGACGTACCTTCTTACCTGTAACAACCAACACGTGAGCAATGGATAACCGCCTAAAAGTCGCAATGCCCTTACGAGAGATGGGACAAGAGCCGACACCTTCCTTGGCGGCAGCATCCCCACGATCATTTCAAGAAACACCAATATGCCTGCGAACCAAACAAAACTCAACCGACTTACATTTACTGTCAACGGCAAACAGCCAACGCTGGATCTCGACAACCAATGCATGAACCGGATTAAAGGACCCAAGAGCCATGAGAGCACTACAAAACTCAACAACTACAAAGGCACACTGAAAACGACAAAGCAGCAGACCAACAGCATACACAATAGCATAAAGTTCCCCTCTAAAGATGCTAGTCTCCGGAGCCTAGCGAAACATATAAGTGCCATCAGGAAAAACAACAAAGTAGCCATAACCGTCCGCTCACTTACACCCATCGGTGAATACAGAAACGGAGCGGGAGTGACAGCAAAACTCCTCCACGAAAAGCCGTTTTACAACCCTACGACGGGTATAACCTTTAGTCATACGGGTCAAGGATGTAAAAAACAGCGGAACAGGGACCCTCCACGGGGGCAAACAACGAACAACACAAGGACAAACATTACAAACGGAAACACAATCCTGCAGGCGACATAACCGTACACAAACAGCCAGGTGGTGAAGAGCAACACGAACTGCAGGAGGGGTCAAACTTAAAGCACGACAGAGCCCACACGAAGAATGTTGCAAAAACAGCGCAAGATAGCCAACACACTAGCGATCACGGCGTCCCCGAAACACAGCAACCCAGTTTCAACTTACAAGCTAAGGACGGCATTCAAACAAAACCCACAACAACTGAGGCGCAACAAAGTATGCTGCAAACCATCAACACGGCCAAGAGTACAACGAGAAGCGCACGGCAACCATAATCGACCTTAGACAGGACGAGACAGGAATGTAAAGCAACGACTGTGCGCCTATCTGCCCACCAACAACTATGCGACAAGACCCAAACGTGGCTAACGCCCTTAGAGCACTCAACACGGAGGTAACAGATATGGGGAGACCAACACAAACGAGTGTCGAGGAATAACCCCACAACCTTCCCCGATTCTTTCTATTCAAGGGGATCACCATAAAGTGACAAATAACAACCAATTTCCGCTTACAATTCATGCCACAAGTCTTATAAATAGACAACTTCAAGCCATGATCGGTGGCCCAATACGACACGGCATCAATTCCAACTTGAAGCCGACGCTGAAGGACACGCGATTCATCACCCTGACAGTAAAGACTAAAATCATCGACATACAGAGCGGAGAAGACACCACAACGAACAGACCAAACAACACGATTGAGGCCAACCAGAAAAACACTAGTGCTCACAACACTACCCTGGGCCACACCTTCGTATTGCTCAAAAGAGCCACAGAGCGCAGTACCAACGTGCACCCAAAACCAACCACGAGAGAGCAACCCGCCGAGAAAGAGAACGAGATGACCACGAAGGCCAAAACAATGAACTTGAGATAGGATATGAGAACGCCAAGTGCTGTCGTAAGCCTTTTCCAGGTCAAAAAGGACGGCAACAACGCAAGTCTTCGCACCAAAACCACTACGAATATACACCTCCAAGTTCACCACGACATCTCTCGTGCTAAGGCACTTGCGGAAACAAAATTGAGAAGGGGAGGGGAGGTGATGGTGTTCCACGAACCACATCACACGAACGTTAACCATACATTCAAACTGTTTCCACACACAACTTGTGAGAGCAATAGGGCGAAACTCCTTACGGGACGTACCCAGAGACCCCGGTTTGCGAACACGGAGGACAACGGCATCGAGCCAGTCATCAGCGACTCACGACGACTCCCAGAACCCATTATACAAAATCACTAAATAATGAGACGTGCTCGAAGGGAGATGCCGAACCATCTCATAATGAATACCATCGGAGCCCGCCGCCGTACAACCACAGAGGGCCATGGCAGAACCAACTTGACAGACAAGGGACCATTATAGTGAAGCTGAACATGTGTGCAGAAATCTAAACAACGAGACTCAAGGACACGTTTACCAACAACGAAACATTGGGGAACATGAAGACCACAGCTAACAAGAAAAATGGGAACCCACTTCGGAAGCGACCTCCAACGGGTCCGCCACAGGAGTATCATGCACGTCAAGGACCCATGAAACATCAAAAACGAACTTACCCGCTATCTTGCGGATACGCTTCCACATCTGGCCCAGAGGGGTTCCGGACCTATTTCTTCACACATAACATGCCCAAAATTCACCTTTAGCCGTACGGATGGCCCTACGGGCCACCGCACTCGCTTTCCGAAACAAAAAAATACATTCCGTCCTCTGCCTACGGCGGTGCCTCGTCCACGCTGCACGCTTACAGCGGACAGCCCTAGCACAGTCCACATTCAACCAGGGAACGCACTTCCGTGGAACCCCGAGACGAACAGCGAGGAATAGAGCCGAGGGCAGCGTTCAACACAGTGTCATGAAAAAGGAGGAGAGCGCGAGAGAGAGGCAGAAGGGAGAGGTCACAGACAGCAGCACTGAGGGTAAATAGGGTCCGGTCTGCCTTAGCAAACTGCCACCTAGGGAAACAGAGGGAAGGCCGAAAAGACAAGAACGAAACAAGATGGGGAAATGATCACTTCCATGGAGCTCATAAAGAACCTGCCACGTGAAATCTAACTCAAGACAACAAGAGCAGAGAGAAACATCAACACAAGAAACGGTGCGAGTCCGAGAGTCCAAATGAGTGGCCTCACCAGAATTCACAAGAGACACGGAAGAAGAAACGAGAAACGGCTCAACGCGACGACCCCGGGTATTCGTCACAACGTCACCCCAAACAGAATGACGACAATTCAAGTCACCCACCACGAGCACAGCCTCCGGCAAGGAGTCTACGACGTCTTTCAAATCAGGAAGAAAAAGGGGGACACTCTGGGGGAGATAAATGGAACAAATTGTGTACCATTTACCCACAAACATACGAGCAGCAGAACAATGGAGAGGCGAAGGAAAAAGCAAAGCAACAAAGACAACATCGCCACGAATCAAGAGAGCACAACAATTAGAAGCCCCACCAATGGCTGGGGGGGGGGAAGAGAAACGAATAGCCACGACAACGACGACCACCAAGCATTGGCTCCTGGAGACAGACACAAAGGGGCGAAATCAGAAGTTGGACTTCGAGGAAATTGGTGTAATAACCTCGAACCTTCCATTGAAGAATGGACAACAACGAGAAGACAAACAACAAACACAGAGAACAAGGAAGAAACAAACGCGAAAGAGCAACACAGCACGTTAAAGAATATCACGGCCGGGATCAGGGTCAGCAAACTCAGGGTTAGGGGGCATGGGTAAACTGAGCAAACACGGAGGGAACGACACGGGAGAACAGATAACAGCTGGGCGGCCGGGGTCCGGAGGAGGAGGAACAGGAGCAGACAACGAAAAGGAGCAGTCAAGGACAGCAGCAGGAAGAGGGGGAGTACAAAGAGGGGAGCGCACCTCACCAACACAAGCAACCTAAAGGGAAGCAGGGGCCAAATAAACCCCAAAAGCAGGAACAGGGGGCGCAATCACTGAAACGGGAGGGGAAAGAGCAACACAGCCACAAGTAGGAGCTGAGGAAGAAACAGAAGCCTTCTTACCCGCCGGGGAACAGGAAGGAGAGGAGCCAGGCTTTCGCTTCCGACTTAAAGAGACCCGTGTCCCAGCAACTACGTACCGGCCAACGGATTCCAGTGTCTCAACAGGAGAACCCGAACGAGAGCACACACGACGCCCGTTAGGAGACCCATGGACATCCGCCTGCACCGACAGGCGGTGGGGAGAGCCCATACATGGATCAAGAGCATGGGAACGAGGATCGGAGGGGGACGAGGAAGAAGACACAGGAGACACGACAGACCGGGTACAACGAAGGGCAACCCCGGACAGAGGACCAGGAGCAGGATCCTTCGGGAGAGAACCCATACGAACAGAGGAGGGGGCAGTGGGCGCACCAGGGTCAAAGGCCCGGAAACGGTTGTGAATGAGCAACGCGGGAAGCACGAGGACAGGAAGAGCGCAACACGCGAGCATAACAGATATTACCATAACGCGGGAGCCGCCGAACCTGGCGTCTCGCCTCAGGGAAAGGTAAACACTCCCGGTGCTTCACGTTCACGACGGCTGCCTCAAGCTTGTAATGGACACACGCACGGGAGAAGGTAGGATGGGCCTCACCGCAGTTCAGGCAACGAACCTGGGGAGAAGTGCACTCCGACTTAGAGTGACCTTCACTCCCACACAAAGGACAGACAAAAGCACTCCCAGAGCAGCGGAGGGCACCATGCCCAAACCTCCAGCACTTGTTACAAAGTCGAGGAGAACGAATATACTCCTGGACACAGCACCTAGCACCAGCAAGAATGACAGAGGATGGAAGGGTCCTACCATCAAAGGTGATCTTCACAACGCGAAGGGGTTCACGGCGACGACCACGAGGGGGACGAGTCAACCTGGAGGACAGAATGGCCTTGGCCATCAACGATATGCCGAATATCATCGTGCCAATCCTGCAGATTCCCAACACCGGTTACAACATGGGGTGGGAGGAGAATACTGCCAACACTGGCATTCATCTCAACGTTCTTGGAGACCCCAACAGGGGTCTCGCCAAGGCAAGATAAGGCAGCCAAGCGGGAAGCCACATCCTGAGAAGGAGCACCAACGACACGTATACCGACACGACTGGGGTTCAAAGTAACATGCATCCACGGATTCTACAACATGCCGATGGAGGTAGAAATCCTCAGGAGGCGCAGAATCAAGAGGGAGGAGATCAAACTATTTGGCCCATGAAGCGGGACCAAACAAGGCCTCATACGCATCGGCACGACAAGGAATCCACCGAGTGCGGTTGGGGCGCCAACGCCGTTGAGAACCCCTAAAGAGAGGGGTCAAAAAGCGCAGTAGTCACAACGAAAGACTTAGCCACACCAGGGGACGAACTAGTCACCACCGGGGGCTGGAGGCTCGACCCAACCACAGAGGAGGGAGGGGAGCTGGGGGAAGAAGTCACCACGGTCAAAGGAGGAGCAAGGTCGGGGCCCAACGCAGCGGGAGCTACAGAGCCTGGTCTTCCAATACACGCCGACTCGGGTGCTTGGTCGCCCACCCCACGAGCCTGAGAGGCTACAACGGAAACATTCAACGACAGAGACGAAAAATGACAATTTCAGCCACGAATGTGCCCCCATACCCACCATGGAGCCACAATTAGAGGCAGGACACCCAACAGGAAGCTATCGCCGATCATGCCAGGGCCCCCTAGGGGTGCGTCCTGAGTATATGCCCCACAAACGCCACCTTAAGAACCGTCAGTCCATCGAGATCGGGTTCAGCGACGAAAGGGCGATTGACAATAAAACGTTCCCCTCGCTCGAGACGTTGGGTACTACAGTTCTACGGGTGCAAGAGTATGCCTCCTCAAGCACCCGGGCGTCAAAATACAAAGATTCCAAAACAACCAAAAGGTAGCCAGGAAACGACAACCAGATAGGAGAAGAGGGGGGAGAAAAACGAAACACAAGGAAAAGGAAACGTGATCCGACACAATTGGAGAAGACAGCAGCAGGAGTGCAAGGCCAGAAAAGGACAGAGGATTGCCCATAGGAGCATCACACTCCGGCAGCCGTCCACCAAGCCCCCCTCACGACGCCAACGGGCCGGATGGGGAGGGGGCTACGATTCCCAAACATTCCTCTCATACCTTTCATTTCAATCATACTTATATCAATTATTTGTATTATATCTATCACTATTTTACACCTCTTTATTTAGTACACTAACACATATCTATTCATTCCTTTTATATACAACATCAACATTATATATATAAATACTATACACGTTTTCTATTTACATATAACGTACATCGAAACACTATAATACATCTCTCCCATTATACGCCTATTACATTTACATAAAACTCTATATCTCCTATTTTCCTCATTATACACACGTTTACAACTAACATTTATACATTCTATCGATTTCAATTTTCAATTCTATGCTAATTATTCACCTAAAATACACACTTATGTTCATCCCTCTTTTTCTATTGTCAACTAAACGCTTTTACAGGTTTCATTTCAATACTATCTACAATTCAACACTCATACTAACATCGATTTCATAAACTACACACTTACCCTACCATTCATATCCAAAATAAAATACACCCAAATCACATCTCGACTAACACTTTCCTCACAATACCACACAAACGTCTTATATTCTAATTTTTTACACTCATCCTATAAAGACAACAAATACTGTCAACACCCTTAACCACCTCACTCACATTACCCACAAACCTCAAGATATCCTCCTCATCTTTTAACGTCATCAATAACGAACATTTTTTTCACTACCACCTACAACGTCACTTCCGCCCTCCATTCATTCTCTTCTTTCAAAGTAACGAAAACAAAATGCATCCATTACCAACATCTACTTTTCAGGCAAAATAACAAACATCTTTTTCAATAACAAAAACTAATTCAACATACACTAAACATCATTCAACATACAAACGCTGACACACAAACATTACACTCATTCCCCCTAAACAAACAACAACCATCACATAATTCATTCATTTAACTTCAAACACGACCAAACACTTTCAACACCATCTTCACAAGTGCAGCCTCTCCACACTACTCCATATGCAACCAACCAATCCATCCATCCTTGCTATCTTATTTTATTCACAAACATTTCATACCCATACACCATTTTTACTATTCCTCCACACAACCGGCAACGCTATCTACAACAATCACACGCCCCTACATAACAACACCATCAACCCTCACGATCAACAAAAAACACTACCTCATCAACCTAACAACATACCATCAAAACACACCATTCTCATTGGGAACCCAACGTGCCACACGCTCCTCCACGTCCAGCCATTATCCCTAGTCTTACTAATCTACCAACAACGCTTCCACGACCACACATTTAGCAATTAACTATCATTTATACATTGACAATGCCCCACTACCCTCAATCTCACGCCAAAAAAAAAAAAACACTACACCATACAACAACGACGACCAGTCTCTCAATTACAACAATAACTCACGGGACATCTCCCATCACGCAGGATGCACTCTAACCTATTCATAACGCTAATGCATCAAAACCCATAATAACTTCAATGCTTTTCATCAAACTCAAACGTTTCCCCTGCCTTATTCTTCATCATTCAACGGCCCACGACCAGACAGACACACGTATTTCACTTTTCAAGCAACACACCCCTACAATCACTACCACACGTCATATGCAAACACCAATCCGGAAATCCCTAAAATTAACGACACCTAAGCCTCACAGCCAAAATCTAACGATATACAACAACACTATGCAGCTTAGACACTCCTAAAACTACATTTCCACAATACAACGTCAACAAACTCACACCAAACAACTCCTCACACACAATTACAATACAAACAACCTCATTCAAAACATACACCCCACCATCAACCCTCACAACAACAATCAACACCCCAAACATAAATCTCTATTTTCACAAACACTTACAAATAATGCCTCAAACCACATACGAATTCACAATCTTACTCAAACTTGCTCCTCTCACTACACTTTTCATAATTACCTCATTACATCCAATTTCTTACTTCAATTATAATTATTGGTAAACTAAAACAGCAAACAACAACAACATCATTCATTTGATAATGTTTATATTTAGGTCATTTATTACACGACTTATTAACTCACACATGTACTAAAAACCTTCCATAACATTCGGTTCACACATTTTCCACAACTTCACCCAAACATTCATTCACAACCAAATCATTTGGCCCCCCTCTATCATCCAAACACTATTTCAACTTATAATACTTAACTTAGTTATTCATTACAATAAATATTCTACACAATTAACACAAAATTACGATCTCTGCTTAACAATTTCCCCTTCAAGGTACCACTTTCAACTATCATTTCATATTTCAATCAATCTTCAATAGTGTAACATTTCCTATCACGATACAACATTCTCTATTGTCCCTTCTTCGTATCTTTCAATTTATCAACGCCTTTCTATTCACGTTATGCGTCGCCTCATCCTTCTATTCACCAATATTCTGTCTTGCACATCCTCCACCCGGTTAACTTGTACGTCAAAGTCCGCTGCCTCACATTCCATCAACCACGATGATTACCATGATCTCGCCATCTGTAACATAATATGGATATATATTAATTCCCCATTTCCCACTCATTTTATATATTCTACCAAACTAACACACAACCACCATAAACTTCTCCATTGTTATTACTATACCATTCACATACCTATATACTATAATACATCACTTATGACTTATCTATTCACTACACAATTTTTAACTGGGTCTATATCATAACATTTTTTCCCTTTCTAACTAAACTACTACATTCACCACATTTATTTATACATATTTATATCTAACAATTTACCTATCTTTTCTAACTGTTATATTCCCTACAATAACTAATTCTTTTACTTATCATCACTACCTACAACTATATATTCATTTCTCATCTACATAACATTTTATATTCATTCACCACACATCTACTGTCCTCTATGATCACAGTAACGACGCCCCTTCTACGGCACTTCACACCCAAACCTACCCATACATTTCTCTACATTTTCTTTTTATATATTTTACTATTACACCCCCACAAATAATACAACTATATCATCAGCGACTCTGCACTACAACAAACTCAATATATCATTCGTTGGTAACTTATATGCAATACACTTTACCTTCGCCATTCAACACTTCCATCTCTCCCTTAACTACCTACACACGATGTTATCAACGTCTAAGCTACTCAACCCTTTTACCTCACATTTTTATTTGTACTTAGCATTATTAACATTCATATACTACACATTTCCCTTATCCACATTACTATTTACAATACACGCACACTTCAAAAACTATAAGCTCAAAAACAACTATCAACACATTTTTAACAACGCAACTCTCACTATCAAATTCACTACTCTTATGTTTCAAACCAATACATTTGGCCATCATTTACAATTTATTCTAGATTAACTATTTTACGCAACTAACATTTATGTTAATTTGACACCTTAATGACTCCCATTTTCACCCTATTTACTTTTCATTCAAACCACTCGCGATGACCAAGAACACGACTGTAGTACTGCTCCAACACCCACTATTATTTCACCACGATATCAACCTAACACCATCAAACAACAAATCAATTATTGCATGCCGCAAATCGAATCCCTTCATCAGTCAGGTGAAAAATGTCTAACATATTTGCCAATCAAACACTCCCGATCGTCATAACGTCTATTTCATTCAATCAAACTACACTCAGTCCCCCTTCAATATACACCACCCCCTTAAGCCCGGTACACTTCCCTTTCTGGCTACTTTATTATTAATAAACGACTTCATTTAACACCTATGTAACGTAGCCTTCAACACGTCAACTCATTCCACTGAGGTTTTAGCCCTCTTTACATGCGCTCTTAACAGTCCGACTCATCACCTATGTACAATTTCAGACTAACTATTTTTATTCATCCCTACTTTCTCTTATGGCGACAATTTCCCACTGCAACATGACTCACTAAATTACATGTTCTATTACTAAACAATTTCCTAACTTTCCCACCCATCACGTTATATCAACAAAATTACAACAAACACTAAAGGAACATTTCTATTTAAACTTCACTAATACATTTCTCACTACGTCAACACATTTCGCCTAAACACACTTCCTGTCACATTTAACTTACCCTAACTACTCTCGCCCGCCTCAACGTGAAAATCAAACTGCTAACAAAATTAACTCACCTTTACTCTGTAGGAAACGGCCCAAACATCGACCAAACACTTCACACACTACCAACTCTTTACGAACACTGAACTGCCGGCGTCTCGCTGTGCTCCTCCACACAGCCCAGGGGTCCTCACATTCTCCACCATATTACCTGCAACAAGCCAACACTTACTATATGCTACATATATCATTCATTGCATCATGCCTATACCATAACTTTACTGAAACCAAGTACACGTTGGCATTAAACTATTTTCATGTAACTCCTATTTTTTCAACTCTTACATCAAAACTCCATATGCAACGCCTTTTCGAGCTCTTACAGCATCACAGGGTGGGAACACACACCCAATATTAACTTTACTCTGACTACATATTTACTATGCTTGTCAACATTTAACTTTACATGATTAAACACCTATTTACAACTTAACCAAGGTACCATTCAAATATTAACATCCCTAACTACGTATTTAATACCTACTTGCCTTACAATTATGTTCTATCATATCAAACTCCAGTAGCACATCTACCTCAACCGGGACATCTCCCACCACCGTCTGCTCGGCTCCCACAGCTCACTCCAACACTGATCCCATCACACCGTCGTCTCCTCCACATTCAAATCGCCTCATTTCACGAAACCCGTCACCTTCAAACAATTACAACATTCAATAAGAACAATGCGTTTTTTTTTACACACTTCACTGCATACTCGATATTTCTATTTTATTACTAATTATGGCTCACGCCTAAAATATACGACTTCATATATACTTTACCTTCAAGTCCTTCCACCCCTTACCCTTCCCGCCGCCCGGTCGTCGACCACGCCTCCTCGTTGCCGCAATGATCAACCACCCTGTTCGACGCGGCTGCTCGCAACCTTACGTATCACTCACACCCTGCTTCATCAGCTATCCTTCGCACGTCCTTATCCACTTCTCTCTTAAACACTGAAGGCTCGCCAACTTATGCATCCAACAACCTATATACGCAGGCTGTCAATTTTTTTTTTCTTCCTATCTATTCCAGTTTCGACGCTGTACAAAATGAGTAACCTAGGGGGGCTCTTAGCCCTAGCGACCCAAAAAGGGTAACGGGGTACCACCTCACAGTAACAACACGCCCTAAAACACTAACTTCTACACCCGTACTCTGCGACTGCTACGGTCAAAATAACGTTCCCTTGCTACTCGCCCACCACGTCGACTCAACAACCAATCACGAGTCCAATTTGATGTTCACGTCACATTCTCGCAACCTGTACTGTCATTGGTCACCTCGACATAATTGGATACTCCAGCAATTCATGACAATTACGTATTGAAATTTCATTATATAAAACAAAATGTATACCCAATGTATGACATACATACATTTAACCAATGTATGTGAAACAATGTTTTACAATACATTCACAATTCATGACTTTCAATTATTTATTAGTCAATAAGTATTATTATATTTATTAAATATTAATAATAATTATTCAAGCTGTAAGTACAAAACAACACAGTACATTATAACACATTAAACTTAAATAACATATTATACATTACACTACTATACATTCTAATAGTGTCCCGTACACTACTATACAATACAGTACAGTAACATACCATACGGAACAGCAAAGGCCTCACTACTCTACAGTACAATAGACAACAGTACACTACCGTATACTATACTACACTACACTCAAGTGCAGTACACTAACCTACAGTACAGTACACTACAAGCTACAGTACCATCAACTACAGTAAAGGGTACAGTACCTTACGCTACACTACATTATTATCTGGTACACCCTACACTACACATACATACAATACACTACAGTACTCTACACTACAATACAGGACGGTATAATACGATATACTACTGTACAGGATACATTACACTACAGTCAAGTGCAATACAGTTCAGTACAATACACTATAATACTGTACACAACACTTCACTACAAGACCCTACACATAATTACACTACAATACAATATACTCCACTAACGTCAAGTACACTACATTACACTCTATTTATTTTACGTACACTACAGTGCACGCCACACTACACGCTACAGTCAAATACAGTACAGTATACTACACTACAAAACTGAACAATGCAGTACAGTACACTACACTATTCCATAGTATACTTCAGTACCCTACACTCCACTCCACAACCCTACACGCAACTCAACTACAGTACTGTATGACACAAAACTACACTACGGTACAGTAAAATATGCTACACACTACTACAGTATAATGCAGTGCACTACAGTACAATGCAGTATACACACCACAACAGTATAGGACAACAGTACACTAACCTACACTCACAGTTCATTAATTGCCTTTCAAATGTACCAACGGCATCACCATAATCATTTTCTCGACTTAAATCACTTTCATAAATGTAACAAGGCTTAATATGCACAATTTTCACGTGAGATGGGCACGAAGCACATTCCTGCAATGGCGGTGTATAGCAACTCACGCTACTTTCACTAACGACCATTGTTATTGCAATATTACCTTTACAACCCTTCATTTCCCTCTCTAAACAGCACCAATGATTACTTATATACGTAATTTATGCCATACATGCACACTGCAACTAGTATAAAACATTATATTTCTCATGCAATCAAATAGGGTTCTACGCATTTACGCAAACTCATCATTCATTTTCAATAATAAAGATCTTGTGCGTTACACTTTGATCATTTGAACTCTTGTGAGTCGTCTTTTAGACAATGACGCTATCTTATGCTACGTTAAGCTAACCAACCTACGCTAGACTGGACTAGGCTACGCTAAGCTACTTACATACACTACCGCAAACTACAGGGTACAATACAGTACACTGCAATATATATCAATTTTATACAGTACCCTACAATACACTACCCTTCACTACACTCAAATACAGCATACATACCACACTATACATACCACACTCCACATACCTACCTATACATAGCACACTATACATATCAAACTATTATACATACCACACTATACATAGCTACCTATACATACGACTCTCCACATAACATATTATACATAGCTACCTATACACACCACACTACCCATAGTACTAGCTACCTATTCATAACATTGCATTGCACTTGGTCACCACAAGGATTACGGGTAAAACGATTTCTCCAAAACAACTTTGCACCTCGGGGATTGAACACCGACCTGCATGAAGCGACACCGGCGCTCTACCCTCCAAAATGCTTGCCCGAACCAGTTATTAAACAGTTCAGTATCGGTAGTTAACACATATAATCCAATAGCCAGCGATGTGAATGAGGCACTTTATACACTAATTCAAATTTAGATATGAAGGATCCCAATATGATCAACATTCTATACACAACTCTATTGACAATCTAGAGGCGGGACCAACGACCCGAGCCTACAATCATATCTAGACGAGTACAAATGCATCAGGCCTGACCTACGTACCAACTGTATAGGTCCTGTAGATGACTGGCGCCTTCCAAGACCCCACGACCAACTATTTATCCAGCCAACTTCAACGTAATTGACCTTTAACCGTAAACCAAAACCCTCTGCAGTTCAGCCTCCTGTTTTCTGCAGACCTGTGCGACTTTTGTTACAATTGCCCTGCTTCTGGATCTAATAACTATTTATCAAAACAAGGCACCAAGCCTGGAATACTCTGTAGCACCATCAAACGTCCGTAACAGTCACAAACCGCTAAATACCACCAAGGATGCCAATAACAGAACAGAAACGCAACTTCTGGAACTAATGGCTCCTTCTATAGCCCATCTTTTTTTACACTTTAAAACCAGTAGCTTAACATTACTATGCTTTTTCCTATCGATGGAGTACACACTTCGTACTGTCAAGTTTGCCGAAATGTTTACCAACACTACTTACCACCCACAATCCCATATGCTTCAATGCCATTTCTAAATGCAAGATACGAGATAGGCGTTGCATGAAAGCCATTCTCCTTTGGAACTATTCTTGGGTCTATTAACACCTTATATTTTTTATTGTTGCCGCCGAACCAGATTACTTTATTGTGCACACCATACTCGTCCTGTGAGCGGTAGCGCAACAAATTATTACACAGCCCACAAAACGTCTTTATCAGACCTCGTCTTACATTATTACATCAACCATTTCATCTATCATTCACACTTCAGTTACAATGTTAACTACTTACAGAGTTTTCCATTTCAGGACCTATATATTTACAGCAAGTCATACATTAATAGGTCTTATCGTTAATACACACTTCTTTGAGCAACAGATATTCATCACAAGGGAGCTGTTATTAAAAAACTATACCCCATAATCTCAGTTGTGGGTTCAGGGTAATAGCACCATCTAACAGCCTACTCACACACCGCGCCCCGAGAACATTCTCCACAGCACTACAAATCACACTTCCTTAAACAGCCAAGGTAGGATAAATTAATAGTATTCCAGGTCATAATTTAATATTTATTTTCAAAATTTACAGCCTACAATCACCGCGAGGTGCCATCAAAAAGCGACCTCTTGAAACACAACTGGTGAAGCCCACTGCATTGTTTTATTCAGTCTTACATGTTTAACACACACTCTCCTCGTTGCCTTCCCTCATCTGCCTGTAGTCGCCTCGACCTGAGAAACAGAGGATTTTATCATTAGGAATGTCAACTTTAAATTAATTTTGTCCACTTTATTGACCGTTACGTATATCCAATTCATTAAACATTCCTTACACACTAGCAACCTTTACTACCGCCCACACGATGAATATAGGCTGAACAACTAGTCACACGATAGGTATTGCCAATCAACTACTCAAATATAAACAGGAACAGACAAGTATGCACGGGAGACAAACATATAAGTAAAACTTGACACTTCATTAACAATGCTGGAATATTGCCTAAACTACTTGCTAATATTATTTTCAAATTATTTAAGGTAGACAAGTATTCATTCATTCATAATTTAAGATTCTCAATTTATTAAACGGACAAATTAACAGCAACATTTTCTAACATTTGCCGAAATTTATTCTAAGTAATAACGAATTGGCAAACCGTAAATATTTTCTTTTATATAGGTCTGCGTTTGTTACCCTTGTGAAGGGGGGTACGGCCAGCTAACCTTAGACCTCCTGTGGTAAATCCTATCCTACAACATTCCTCCTTAATACCACGACTTCACAACACTCCCGGCCTCAACCTCATAACCTTTTCTCTATTATCACGCATTAACCTGCAGTCATTCGGTGATATTTATGGGGTATAAATATGGGGCGTCGACACTTTACTATTACTGTCAAACTTATCCTGTGCCCGGTAGTAGACCCCATACCCATCACACACCTGCAAGTGGACCCTCCATCCCTCTCCTATCTGGGTTTTCCTGGATTAAGGACCTGCCCGAAACGCTACGCGTAATAGTGCCTTTAACAAATTTTATTTACCATCCTATGTATCACATTCCCAATGTACCTGGTATATATAGAAATAAATAAACAAATATGAACCTCCATGACTTGTGGACCCTATATCCATCATGTTTGCAGTAGTGTGCCCTTTAGCCATTCCAACATCAGTTTTCTCTTGACGTTTACAATCAAGTTCTCTTCCTTTTTCAAACCCCACACTACTGTATGTAATGTTCCCAGAACAAACAATTATTTCTAAGCTTTTCTTGCCCCTTTCATTTACCGACATCTACAAACATTTCTCAGTGCTAATCTTCAACAGCATGCACCGTACAATGTTTAAATCAAGACTAGAAACATGGACAATAATACTAAAGTACGGGAACAGCCATCTAGGTAGTAGCTAAGTTGACATGTATTTTAACAACTTTTCTTCCATCAACTATATTATTTTCTCTGAATATTGGTGCTCTGACGCTGCTCAATGCCAATAACATGGTAATCAATTCCCTCCTTCCCAGTAGAATAAACAGACGTTTGACTAAATCATTTACCTAACCTTAGAGCACTGTCCTCAGTCCCACAAGGTCTGTGGTGTCCTCTATGCCACACAACAGAATTCCAGACTATTCGCAGGATGCACGATATTTAAACTATTTAGTCCCTCTGTAATTACTTTTAACATTAAAATCACGTAAGATACATATCGACTCAAACGGTATTCTGTTTTAAGCAAATTTAACAAATATCTACAACAGGACGTTATACAATTAGCGTTAATCGTAGCAAAGATTGCAGACCGATATCTTAAGATATTCACATTCCTAACTTTTTTTACATATTATACTTACCCATTACTATAATTATACCTTTGCTTAACGACTTTCTAACCTCTCGAACTCAACTACTCATGTTATCATAAATATTTTACCATTTGGGGATTTTTACTTTAGTGTTTTAAATAAAACTAACTGTTGTATACTTACAACATCTTTTATTATTTAACAGTTTCAAAACCTTGAAGCCCAGACGTTAGGGGCTAGCCTTTGCCATGATACAAGTGGGGGTAGAGGACCTGCACACGCCACTTTCGGTCTCCGTGCCAAACCCAGCACTACGCGCATTTACTCAAACCTTCGATTCGTCAAGACAAATGAACTACTGCCACTTTTTCCCATGAACTTCACTAGCTAAAGTGCGGGAAAACTAGGGGCAGGGACGAGACGCAAAGGAAATGGAGAGAGACGCAACAAGGAAAATGGGGGTTGGGGGGGGGGGGGGGGAGACGTAACATGGCGGCGGGAGAGAAGAGGGGATCCCCACATACAGCTCATAGTCAACAGACGAACCTGGAACTGTATACCAAAAGTGAGATCAAACACTGATTTGCATTTTGTCTCATCGTCCCTTTTATAACCGGCAGCCAACCAAACCAGCCCGCTGATTGCTTGACATTCACCCTAAAACTCACACCCCATTGGTTAACATCTTGCGCGTCTCAAGTCCCAATTATCAATGCCCAACAATCCCTCCTTCACCTCCCCAAATACCAACAAGTCTCTAAAGAACCAGTAATGATCCACACCTTGAAGGTTTCAATTTGTTATTTTATAAATCTATTTCACAATTCAACTACAACATTCTATTCGAAATATTGCAAGAAAACAAACACTAATGTTGCAATATTTGCATTACAATTGACACTGAACTAGTAATCGTCCGTCAGTCAAGAACAGTTAATGCCGGCTCAACAACTATAATATGCAGTATATGCAATACCAATAATATTATTAATAATATTAATTCATTTGCAAGACGTTACAATGGGTTGGTGACTTTATATAAGATATCTATTTTTATTCATGCAAAGCCACCAACACACACACTGTTTCAGCCAGGTCCTTAATCTAACATATCACATAAGATGAAAGACTAATTTGCAACAAGGCTTTTACATCAACAAATAACTACAACAAAAGTGGACACAAGTGATTACACTGGCAAACATATATGTCTTAAGTACTAATATTGGGGAAATGGGTAGTACAAGATAGTACAAGTGGGATGTGGGCAAGGAATGATGCCCAACCACTTAAATGGTCGGGGATTGAACGCCGACCTGCATGAAGCGAGACCGTACGTCCCTCTACCGTCCACCAAAAGTGGTTGGGCTCACGAGGGAAGAGTGACACACACTATCCACTTCCATATGTGCTTTGATGAGTATAGAAGCACAAGTTACTCTCTTGCCCATACCACACACTAGAAGGTGAAGGGACGACGACGTTTCGCTCCGTCCTGGACCATTTTCAACTTGATCGACTTGAGATTAGTCCAGGACGGATCGAAACGTCGTCGTCCCTTCACCTTCTAGTGTGTGGTCTCGTCAACATACTTTAGCAACGTTATTGTGACTCATCGCCTGTACCAGTCATTCGTTACCTTACAAAGAGGTCGGCTCTTGACAACGTCTCTCATCATTATATACTCGTCTGCAAATCTTTTGAAAAGTATTTTTCTTGTGCCAAAAACGAGAATATGCAGAAAATCGTGACTCTAGTCAATGAGCGAGTGACATGCATGAGATATGATACGCTGTATGCTGTGAAGTTCTTATATCCGCTCAACCAACTTGGCCCAGGAAACTGAAGGCTAATTTTCTACGCTATACCAAACTTTCAAGATATTTTTCATTTAAATACATATATTCTGCCATAATAAATGCGATTGGCTAAATGAATACCAAGTATTACTTACAAGGAAACATTATTAATAATCTCAGTCATATACATTTAGCACGGTTATAGTCAGGGTATATATATATCTATACACACACACACACTTTCCGTTATATATACCAGAATTACTATCACCACACATTTATAGATACTTTAAAAGAAGTCTACTAACATAAAATATTATATTTCTCACCGGACGCGGGAACCTCTAGCGGCCTCCATCATCACCTTCAAAACTGCCAGAGGCTTACGGCCCGCGCAGGAATATCCCTGAAAAAAATACTTCCAAATTCGTGATTATCTTCACGATGACCAACGAAGTCATCCTGTCTCAGTTTCATTTGTTACACCGGCTTCATTACTGCCAAAGAACACATTATTTGGTACAGCTCTATATTTACCTTTGTACGAAAGCTCATCATTACCAGTCAGACAGAAGCAGGATGCGGACAGTGGCTTTAACGCTGACAAAAAGAAGCCCAACAGCTTCACACAACGTTGTGATGGGCCAGGCCTTCATGACACATTATGACAAATACCTTCACGCACCCACAAACTGGATAACCACAAACTATTTACCACGGGTGGAACACGAACAAGGGGGGGACAGGTGGAAACTCACTACCCAAATGAGCCACAGGGACGTTAGAACAAATTTCTTCACTGTCAAGAGTAGTTAACAAATCGAATGCATTAGGCTGTGACGTGATCCCATACACAGTTTCATATGTAGATATGATAGACCCCAGTAGGCTCAGGAACCTGTACACCAGTTGAAAGGCGGGACCAGAGAGGCAAAGCTCAACCTCCGCAAGCACACCTAGGTGAGTATACACACACACGCGCACGAAAAACTCATCATAATTAAAAAAACCTCGTCACTACCAGAAGGACATATTTTCCAGGAACAAGGGCTAGATATAGTGGACAGAATGCAGTATAATCTCAGAACATGGAATCGTGTCCTCTGTCTCCCTCATAAGTAGGTGAAACCAATTTGCCAAGGCAAAAGCGAGTCAGCCGGCAATATAATTATCAAAAAAGCGCATTAAGCCATTACAAATACATAGAAGAGAGCAAGGAGTTGTTGGCGTGCTAGATATCACTTAGGAATAAGTGAAGGGCCTTGTGTTGTGCGGTAGTCGCCAGGGAGTGGATGTCGAGAGATTAGTGTAAACCAACGTTTCGAAAAGTATGGCATAATTTCTGTAATACCATTTATGGATAACCGAGACTTACACTAAAAACACAATGCCCATGCGAGGGACGGGCTTCACTTCTCTAGGGAACGGGGTGGCAAGATGGACGCCCCACAGACCACTGATATATACTGAAAAACACAGGTTCCATTCCTCGTCACGGCCCTTGTGGATATGTTTATTTCTACTGACAAAGCTCGACATTCTAGCACTCGCTGAAAATCGTTCACGTAACATAGAAAGGGGGTGGAATTGCTATGTGAAAGAATATGAAATCCATTGTGAAAAAAGGACATAAAATCAGATTCCCATTGAAACCACGAACAGTAGACGCAAACAACAAAATCTAAAAACTCTTATTTGCAGTAATATACACACCCCCAAGGTCTAAATGGGTCAAACAGTAAACCAATTGGGTAAGAGACAAATGAAAACAAATCTTAACTTTAGGGGGGAATAGAGTGTACATTAAAAACGGGAAACAGAGGAAATATACTTGGAAGCGACTAAGGTTTCCTTCCAGACACACTAACAAAGCCAACCTGGCACACAAATATTATTGACTTGGTCCAAAGACAATATAGTTAACAAAAGGGAAATGGCCAACGAATAGTGTAAGTCTTCACACATAAATTTCACATGGAAGAAAAATTACAACAAATCTGTATTAGGGCGCCATATATCCTTAAAGCTGATGTTGATACATTAAGGAAGTTTTCTGGTAAACAGTAAGTAGTAAGTAATTATCAAAAGAAGGCACCAAACCGGAAAGGCTATGTAGCACCATCAAATGCGCAAAATACTCAGAGGGCGCTAAATATCACCAAGGATGCAAATACGAGAATAAAAACGCATAAGGCGAACGATATCAAAAGTATCCGAGTCACCAACAATTCTATTGAGGGACAAGTGACCGCGAGGGCCGGTCGGAAAGCAAGACACACGCTCGTCCTGCAAGTCAGGACATTCAAGAAGGACATGCACGACCGTAAGACGGACAATGCAACTAGGACAATAAGGAGCAGGGCGGCGCTCCATCAAGTGACCATGGGTTAAGCGAGTATGGCCAATACGCAACCTCGCCAGAACTGTTTCCCACCGCCGGTTACGGTGCAAGGAGGACGGCCACGAGGAAACACAACATTTAAGAGTACGGAGCTTGTTACCAGTAACAGACAACCAAGAAGCCTGCCAACGAGTAAGGACTGAGTAATGGATAACCGAGTAAAAATCAGAATATGCAATACCTTTACGAGAGATGGGACAAGAGCGGACAGCTTCCTTGGCGGCAGCATCCCCACGCTCATTTAAAGACACACCAATATGGCTGGGAAACCAACAAAACTCAACCGACTTATATTTACTGTGAACAAGAAACAGCCAATGCTGGATCTCGACAAATACTGGAGGAACCGGATTAAAGGACCCGAGAGCCATGAGGGCACTACCAGACTCAACAACAACTACAAAAGAAGACTGACAACGAGAAAGCAGGAGACGAACAGCATAGAGAATGCCATAAACTTCCGCTGTAAGGATGCTAGTCTCCGGAGGTAAGCCACACATATAACTGCCATCAGGAAAAACAACAGAGTAGCCAACACCGTCCGCCGACTTTGACCCATCGGTCAAGACAGAAACGGAGCGGGAGTGACAAAAAAGTGCTCCAGGAAAAGGCGTTTTAGAACCGTAGGAGGGGGTAAAAGCTTGAGTGATACCGGTCAAGGAAGTACAAAACCGCGGAAGAGGGACTCTCCACGGGGGCAAAGAAGGAACAACACGAGGAGAAACATTACAAATACGAACAGAAAGAGAATCCTGGAGGCGAGATAACCGGACAGAAAGAGGGAGGTGGTGAAGAGGAACAGAAACCGCATGAGGGGTACAAGTTAAAGCATGACAGAGGCGAGACGAAGGATGTTGTAAGGACCGTGCAACATAGCGAAGACAGTAGCGATCACGGCGGTCCTGGAGAGACAGGAAGCCAGTGTCAACATACAAGCTAAGGACGGGAGTCCAACGGAAGGCACCAGAACTGAGGCGCAACCAGGTATGGTGCAAAGCATCAACACGGCGAACAGTACAACGAGAAGCAGACAAGTAAGTAGGGCAACCATAATCGAGCTTAGACAGGACGAGAGAGGAATGTAAAGCAACGAGAGTGCGCCTTTCTGCCCCCCAAGAAGTATGGGATAAGACCCGAAGGAGGGTAAGGGCCTTAGAGCACTCAACACGTAGGTAAGAGATATGGGGAGACCAAGACAAACGAGTGTTAAGGAATAACCCCAAAAGCTTCGCGGATTCTTTGTATTCAAGGGGATCACCAGAAAGTGACAAAGAGGGACGAAGAACAACCCGTTTCCGCGTTAAAGTCATGGCACAAGTCTTAGAAATAGAGAACTTCAAGCCATGATCGGTGGCCCAAGACGACACGGCATCAATTGCAAGTTGAAGCCGCCGCTGAAGGACAGGCGAATCATCACCCTGACAGCAAAGGGTAAGATCATCGACATAGAGAGCGGAGAAGACACCAGAAGGAACAGAGGAAACAAGACCATTGAGGGCAACCAGAAAAAGAGTACTGCTCAGAACACTACCCTGGGGCACACCTTCGTAGTGCTGAAAAGAGGCAGAGAGAGCGGTACCAAGGCGCACCCGAAAGGAACGACGGGAGAGCAAGCTGCAGAGAGGGAGATGACCACAAACCCCAAAAGAATGAAGTTGAGATAGAATATGATATCGCCATGTGGTGTCGTCCAGGTCAAAAAGGACGGCAACAACAGAGGTCTTCGCAGCAAAAGCACTACGAATATAGACCTCCAGGTTCACCAAGACATCTGTCGTACTAAGGCACTTGCGGAAACAAAATTGAGAAGGGGAGAGGAGGTGATGGTGTTCCAGGAACCACATCACACAAACGTTAACCATACGTTCAAAGAGTTTGCAGACACAACTTGTGAGAGCAATAGGGCGAAAGTCCTTAGGGGAACTACCCAGAGACCCCGGTTTGCGAACATGGAGGACAACGGCATCGAGCCAGTCCTCAGGGACTGACGACGACTCCCAGATCCGATTATACAGACTCAGTAAATACTGAGACCTGCACGGAGGGAGATGGCGAAGCATCTCATAACGAATACCATCGGAGCCCCCCGCCGTAGAACCGCAAAGGGCCAGGGCAGAATGAAGTTCAGAGAGAGAGAAGGGATCATTATAGGGAAGCTGAAGATGAGTGCAGAAATCTAAACGACGAGACTCAAGGACAGGTTTACGAAGAAGAAAAGATTGGGGAAGATGAAGACCAGAGCTAACAGAACAAAAGTGGGAACCCAGTACAGAAGCGACCTGCAACGGGTCCGCCACAAGAGTATCATGGAGGTGAAGGATCGGTGAAACATCGGAAACGAACTTACCCGCTATCTTGCAGAAACGCTTCCAGATCTGGGTCAGAGGAGTTTCGGACGTAATTGTCGAGACATAAGATGCCCAACATTCACCTTTAGCCGTACGGATGGCCCTACGGGACACCGCACTCGCTTTCCGAAAGAAAAGAAAAGAATCGGTTGTCTGCCTACGGCGGGGCCTCTTCCAGGCTGCACGCTTACAGCGGACAGCCCGAGCACAGTCCGCATTCCACCAGGGAACGCACTTCCGTGGAACCCGAGAGCAAGACCGAGGGATAGAGCGGAGGGCAGCGTTGAAGACAGTGTCATGAAAAAGGAGGAGAGCGCGAGAGAGGGGCAGAAGGGAGACGTCAGAGAGAGAGTAGCACTTAGGGTAAATAGGGTCCAGTCCGCCTTAGCAAACTGCCACCTAGGGAAAGAGAGGGAAGGGCGAAAAGAGAAAAACGAAACAAGGAGGGGGAAATGATCACTTCCATGGAGGTCATCAAGAACCTGCCACATGAAATCTAAGTAAAGAGAAGAAGACCAGAGAGAAAGATCAAGACAAGAAACGGTGCGAGTCCGAGAGTCCAAATGAGTGGGCTCACCAGAATTCACAAGAGACAGGGAAGAAGAGACGAGAAACGGCTCAAGAAGGCGACCCCGGGTATTCGTCAGAACGTCACCCCAAAGAGAATGACGACAATTGAAGTCACCCAGCAGGAGCACAGGCTCCGGCAAGGAGTCTAGGAGGTGTTTCAAATCAGGAAGAGAGAGCGGGACACTCGGGGGGAGATAAATGGAACAAACTGTGTACCATTTCCCCACAAAGATACGAGCAGCAGAACAATGGAGAGGCGAAGGAAAAAGTAAAGGAACAAAGGGAACATCAGCACGAATCAAGAGAGCAGAAGACTTAGAAGCCCCAGCAACGGCTGGGGGGGGGGGGGGGGGGAGAGAAAGGAATAGCCACGAAAACGACCAGGACGAGCACCAAGCATCGGCTCCTGGAGACAGACACAAAGGGGCGAAAACAGCGAAATCAGAAGTTGGAGTTCGAGGAAATTGGCGTAATAACCTCGAACGTTCCATTGAAGAATGGACAACGAAGAGAAAGGACAAAAACAGAGAACAAGGAAGAAACAAAGGCGAAAGAGCAACAGAGCACGTTAAAGAATATCAGGGTCGGGATCAGGGTCAGCAAAGTCAGGGTTAGGGGGGCATGGGTAAACTGAGCAAAGACGGAGGGAAGGAAACGGGAGAACAGATCAGAGGTGGGCGGGCGGGGTCCGGAGGAGTAGGAACAGGAGGAGACAACGGAGAGGAGCAGTCAAGGACAGCAGCAGGAAGAGGGGGGGTAGAAAGAGGGGAGCGAACCTCAGCAAGGGCAGCAAACGAGAGGGAAGCGGGGGCTAAAGAAACCTCCATAGCAGGAACAGGGGGCGCAACCACCGAAATGGGAGGGGAAGGAGCGAGAGAGGCAGAAGTAGGGGCCGAGGAAGAAAGCGAAACCTTCTTACCCGCCGGGGAGGAGGAAGGAGAGGAGCCAGGCTTATGCTTCTGACTTAAAGAGACAGGTGTCCCAGCAACCACGTACTGGGCAACGGATTCTAGCGTCTCAGCAGGAGAAGCCAAACGAGAGCACACATGACGGCCGTTTGGAGAGCGATGGACATCAGCCCGCACCGACAGGCGGCGGGGAGAGTCAAGAGACGGAGGGGAAGGATGGAAAGGAGGAACGAAGGGAGACGAGGAAGAGGACACAGGAGACACGACAGACCGGGTAGAAAGAAGGGGAACCCCAGACAGAGGACCAGAAGTTGGATCCTTCGGGAGAGAACCCAAAGGAACAGAGGAGGGGGCAGTGGGCGTATCAGGGTCCAAGGCCCGGAAACGGTTGTGAGTCTGAGGAAGGCGGGAAGGACGAGGAGAGGAAGAGAGCAACACACGAGCATAAGACATATTAGCATAAGGCGGGAGCCGGCGGACCTGGCGTCTCGCCTCAGGAAAAGATAAACGCTCCCGGTGCTTCAAGTTGAGGACGGCTGCCTCAAGCTTGTAATGGACACACGCACGGGAGAAGGTAGGATGGGCCTCACCGCAGTTGAGGCAACGAGCCTGGGGAGAAGTGCACTCCGACTTAGAGTGACCTTCGCCACCACACAAAGGACAGAGAGAGACAGTCCCGGAGCAGCGGAGGGCACCATGCCCAAACCTCCAGCACTTGTTACTGAGCCGGGGAGAAGGAATGTACTCCTGGACAGAGCACCTGGCACCAGCAAAAATGACAGAGGGTGGAAGGGTCCTACCATCAAAGGTAATCTTCACAACCCGGAGGGGTTGACAGCGACTACCACGAGGGGGACGAGTAAACGTGTCCACCTGGAGAATAGAATGGCCCTGGGCACCAAGGATATGTCGAATATCGTCGTGGCAGTCGCGCAGGTCCCGAACACCAGTCGCAACATGGGGCGGGAGCAGAATAGTGCCAACACTGGCATTCAACTGAGCGTTCTTCGAGACCCGAACAGGGGTCTCGCCAAGGCAGGACAAGGCAGCATCCTCAGAAGGAGCAGCAACGACACGTGTACCGAGACGAGTGGGGTTCAAAGTAATGGAGGCATCCACGGAATCAACGAGATGTCGATGGAGGGAGAAATCGTCAGGAGGCGCAGAATCAAGAGGGAGGAGATCAAAATACTTGGCCCACGAAGCGGGACCAAACAAGGCTTGATAGGTAGCAGAACTGGAAGGAATCGAGCAAGGGCGGCCGTGACGAGGACGGCGTTGAGAACCCCCAGAGAGAGAGGGGTTAAAAGGCGCAGTAGTTACAACTAGAAAAGGAGCCGCGCCAGGGGACGAGGTAGTCACCAATGGGGGCTTGGGGCTCGACCCAACCACAGAGGAGGGAGGGGAGCCAGGGGAAGGAGTCAGAGAGGCCAAAGGAGGAGCAAGGTCGGGGCCCAATGCAGCGGAGGCTACAGAGCCCGGTCTTCCAACACGGACTGACTCGGGGGCTTGGTCGCCCACCCCATGAGCCTGAGAAGGTAAACCAGAAACAGCCGAAACAGGGGTCATCATCATTACAAAAAAGACAATTCATTCACGAATGTGCCCCCACACCCACCATGGAGCCACAATTAGAGGCAGGACACCCAACAAGAAGCTATCGCCGATCTTGCCGGGGCCTCCTAGGGGTGCGTCGTGAGTATACGCCCCACAAACGCCACCTAAGAAACCGACAGTCCGTCGAGATCGGGTTCAGTGACGAAAGGGGGATTGACAATAAAAGGTTCCGCTCGCTCTCGACGTCGGGTACTACAGTTCTACGGGTGCAAGAGTATGCCTCCTCAAGCACCCGGCCGTCAAAATAGAAGAAGTCCAAGGGAAGAACCAGAACAAGCAAAAGGTCGACAGGAAACATCAAGCAGATAGGAGAAGAGGGGGGAGAAAAACGAAACAGAAGGAAAAGGTGCCCAGCACAATTGGAGAGGACGGCAGCAGGAGCACAAGGCTAGAGAAGGACAGAGGACTGTCCGAAGGAGCATCACACTCCGGCAGCCGCCCACTAAGCCCCCACACGGCAACAACGAGCTGAGCGGAGAGGGGGTGGTAAACAGTAGATTGCGACAACCTGGACCCAGATTCACGAAGCAGTTACGCAAGTTCTTACGAACGTGTACATCTTTCCTCAATCTTTGACGGCTTTGGTTACATTTATTAAACAGTTTACAAGCGTTAAAACTTGCCAATCAACTTTGGTTATTGTTATAAACAGCCTCCTGGTGCTTCGGAGCTCATTAACTGTTTAATAATTGTAAACAAAGCCGCCAAAAATTGAGAAAAGATGTACAGGTTCGTAAGTGCCTGAGTAACTGCTTCGTGAATCGGGCCCCTGGCCACGGGAACTGGACTTACCTTGGAACACAGCATACGTCTAGCAGTGACATAAATAGATTATGTAGTTCAGTCTTGGTTTCCGTTCTATAGAAGGAAAATAAATTCACTTCAATGTATGCCGAAGAGGATGACAACGCTAACCAGGGGATGTTGTTATAGATTCAGCTACCGAGAACAAGTTCAAAGTAGCACGGGCTATGGTGAGCCCGTAACTTACCTGGCACAGGAGCAGGGAAAGTAGCACGGGCTATGGTGAGCCCGTAGAGGACTTACCTGGCACAGGAGCGGTGCTGTGTGTGTAACCTGGGGACTTGGAACCCTTTCTTATAGCCTAAAAAGGAGTATGTGGTAACATGATTTAAATATATAACACGATAACATAACAAAACTAAATCAGGTTATAAATATATAACCATAAAATAAAACTCTTTAACAATGAGTATAAACTGAGGAAATCTGTATTTAATAAAGACCTGCGTAAATGCTGGTTTCAAGATGTGTGTGTGAGAGAGAGAGAGAGAGAGCAGAGACAGACAGACAGAGAAAGAGAGACAGAGAGAGAGAGAGACAGAGAGAGAGAGAGACAGAGAGAGGAGAGACAGACAGAGAAAGAGAGAGACAGAGAGAGAGGAGAGACAGAGAGAGGAGAGACAGACAGAGAAAGAGAGAGAGAGAGAGAGAGGAGAGACAGAGAGAGAGGAGAAACAGACAGAGACAGAGAGACACACAGACAGACAGACACAAAACTAAGCACACCAGCTGCCTCAGTGATTACTTTTCTTGCGAATATTCTCCAATTTCTCGCGTCGTCTCCCCACTACTAAAAAGAATGTCGACTCTAATTTACATAACTTTTCCATTTATTATATATTAAAGTTTCACCTGCAAATTACAAATGACTAAAAAGGACAACATGATGTCAGCCAAAACCTGCACACATATATATATACATACAAAAACCACTCCTAATATGCACTCGAGCCGATATGTTGTGCAAACACTCACCCAAATGACTCTCACCATGGCCTCTCCACAAGTGCTTCATATACTCCTTGTGTTCCAAAGGCTGCTCAAAACGCTTCGCCCCATATAATTTAAAAACACATAATTGCTAAGACACCCCGACAACCCAACCAGGAGCCCCAAATAGGTACAAAATAATACTAATTTGTATTTGAGAAAATGCCTGTTTGTATTCAAGCGTTTTGCCGGAAATTAACGGGCGCGCGCCTAGAGTGACGGTTACGGCGGGGGCCGTGAGAGGAGGCTACACACGCTCTGAAAATTCGAACACCGTAACCCAACTTTTGTAACGCTCTGTACTCTAAACGTTTCCCGAGGTCAGATGACGACCCTTATGCCTAATTTGGTCAGATATGAGTTAAGAACATACAAATTCAATATTTCCATTCTGCAAATGTAAAATATTTGAACATTCCTAAAGCTTTGGCTGGAATTAGAACTTCCACTAGAGTGATGCAAAGCCGAGTGCTGTACCAAACATTCAGCTTTGTACCAGTTCTTAAATACTCTCTCTTTGCTCCCGCCTCTCAACTGTCACTCAAGCGGTGTACAGATTCTAGAGTGTGTGTAGTTCAGGTTCGTTCAGAACCTTATATAAGTGGTATACAAGGTCCTGAACGATTCCTTACACAAGTTTCAAAAGACAGTTCTTATGTTGGCCAGTCTAATATATGCCGCTGATGATATCCTTTTGATGTGGGCCTCTGGGAACAGGTTCGGTGTGATATCAACCCACAGATCTTTCTATGTGACTTGCAGGATTTCACCTCCCAGATGATACCTTGTGTTTAGCCTTATTTAATTAATTTACAGTTTTCACTGTATTACATTTCATTACACTACAGT
Organism: Procambarus clarkii; assembly: GCF_040958095.1. Lineage (NCBI taxonomy): Eukaryota > Metazoa > Arthropoda > Malacostraca > Decapoda > Cambaridae > Procambarus > Procambarus clarkii. Next base: position 21,966,018 of record NC_091218.1, on the reverse strand, counting down.
ATGTGTGTATACTCACCTATTTGAGCTTGAGGGGGTTGTGCTTTATCTCTTTGGTCCCGCCTCTCAATTGTCAATCTACTGGTGCAAAGGTTCCTGAGCCTACTGGGCTCTATCATATCTACATTTTAAACTGTGTATGGAGTCAGCCTCCACTACATCACTGCCTAATGCATTCCATCCATTAACTACTCTGACACTAAAAAAGTTCCTTCTAACGTCCCTGTGGCTCATGTGGGTACTAAGTTTCCACCTGTGTTCCCTTCTTCGTGTTTCACCCGTGCTGAAGAGTTTATCTTTGTCCACCCTATCAATTCCCATGAACCACTTAGTTTGATGAAAGAGAGCAGTAGAACAACAAAAGTACACTTACATCGCATCAGGTTTAGATACCCATGTGCTTGGGAAATAGGCTTACAGTTTCCGGAAGATGAGAGGAAATGTCACCACTGTGGAGAAATGTCCGATAGACCACTGGAACATTATCTAACACAGTGCACAGTTACAGCCACAACAGACCGCTGGAACATTATCTAACACAGTGCACAGTTACAAACCCAATAAGATTTCAACTTAGATTCAACAGAGCAGAAGTTGTTAAACACGTGGGACAAACTCTTACTGAAGCGACCATACGAGTCATAAATACTCATTCTCCGCCAAAGTAAAACAGAAACAAGCAACACTTAGCGGGCCAGTCAGAGGCTTAGGTCCCGCGCAGGAATATCCTTGCAAAAAAAATTCCCCTGAGAATTTTGTAGATAGTTATCATGTCTCACCCTCACTCTTCTGTTTTCCAGGGACGTGAGGTTCAGCTCCTTCAACCTTTCCTCGTAGCTCATACCTCTCAGTTCCGGGACAAGTCGGGTGGCATATACGTGTGTGTGTGTGTGACAAAAACCGAATCCCGTATGGTCACGGGAGGGAAGTTCAACTCAGACAGTTCTTGCAGCCCGTCCTCGTATACAAGGATCCAAGCTCGTTAATCAAGCCGCCAAACCCCCCTCTTTATGAATGAAAAGCTGCTTACACACGACTCACTGATGACGTCCGAACACTTCCGGAACAAGTGCTTCGCTCACGTCCTCTGTTCGAACCACATGCCTAACTATACATATAATTTTTATGTATAATAATAATAATTTATACATGAGAAGATACCCTTTTTTAATACTCAGTATGTTGAAATTTTTGAATGCGTTTGGGGAGGCCGGCCGCCCCTTTAAACAGCCTAGTGTGAGGACGGGCTGAACACTGATCTCGGGGGGGGGGGGGGGGGGGGCAAAGGCCAATACGCAGTTCCCACCAGGGGTATCAGGGTCAAAAGTCAATATGAAAACAGTTCCAGGTCATAGGGCACAAAAGTAAACAAGAACAGTTCCCCAGCCTGGTTGCAGGGGTCAAAGGTCAGCACACAGTTCCCACTCGGGGTCACCAAGTCCGTGAGAGGTCAAAGAATACCGGTAAAATAACATTAAAATCACAAGGTGATAAATCCAACCCGTCCTCGACTCAATTCCATTACATCCAGCGGTCGACCCCACAGACGCATCCATAAATTTTAACATGCTGTTCATTCAAAACGGGATTTTTCTCAAGTATAAATTAATATTATAATATATTAGCATATTGTGCATATATAGGCATAGGTTAGGTTAGGTGTTTAGGTTCTGTTGGCGATTATTTGTATTTGTAGTACGTGGGTGAAGCATTTATAACGTTGGGGTTCGAACAAAAGTCGTCAGTGAAGCACTTGTTCCGGAAGTGTTCGAACGTCATCAGTTGTGAGTCGTGTGTAAACCGTTTGTCATTCATAAACAGGGGTTTGGCGGGTGGATGGAATCACTTTTGGGTCTTTGTTTGGAGGACGAGCTGAATAGTTCAATCATATCGAAGCACGTACAGCAAGCCTAGTAGTCTGGGACGTAACTAGCTAGACCTCACACACACACAGATCACACTAACGTGATGCATCAAATGAACAAATCCACAAGGGCCGTGACGAGGATTCGAACCTGCGTCATTATTTGTTACCTGATTAGCTAGACCTCACTACCCCCGTAGTCACTCAATGATAAGTTAGCACAAACAGGATATGGTCACCGGACCTGGTTCTCAGGACCTGAGCACTGGAAGTATGCGAGTGATTTTCTTTACACCACTACACTGGACCTCACAGACCCATGAAAACACACGCACAAACCGCAACACCACAATGACGTCCACGCACGCACCAACACTTACCGAACACCTCCCCCCCCTTCCTCCTCACATACACAAAATTACACATCTCTATAAAAGAGAATGTCCGTTTGCTTATCTGTTCGAACTTGGAGGCTTTTTTTAAACTGATGACTGAGAGGGAGGGAGGGGGAGGGGAGGGGGAGGGACGCTAGCCTCGCCGGCATATTGCTAGGGTGACTATGTTGTTTTACATTCAGCTACTGGGAACACAAAGTTGCAAGTAGCACGGGCTATGGCGAGCCCGTAGTGGACTTACCTGCCACAGGAGCGGGGCTGTGGTGCGGTCTCTCTGGACTGGTATGGTGCGTTTAGAGATAGTCATAGGCGAAGGGAAGGGAGCTATCACGGGGGAAAGCGCCAAGTCATTACGACTATATAGCACTGGGAAGGAGGTCAGGATTAGGATTTGGGATGGGACGGGGGGAAGGAATAGTGCCCCAACCACTTGGACGGTCGGGAATTGAACGCCGACCTGCATGAAGCGAGACCGTCGCTCTACCGTCCACTCCAAGTGGTTGCCCGTAGGCGAGAGAGAGGGACAGTAGTGATGATGGTGACCGGGTAATGAAGATGGTGAGATGCTTAAAGTACTCACCTAGTTGTGCTTGCGGGGGTTGAGCTCTGGCTCTTTGTTCCCGCCTCTCAACTGTCAATCAAATGGTATACAGATTCCTGAGCCTACTGGGCTCTATCATATCTACATTTACAAAGATAGCAACAATAAGAGCACGAGATCTGATCTTACCGAGCGTTGGGGCTCAAGATTGGTCTCACTGAATGTTGGAAGAGCGAAGGGCGGGAACCGTCAACCACAGGCAGCTGACGCATGAAGCCTCGCCTTATTGAGTGTTGGCTACAGCTGTGCACCTGTTGTTACCCGCGCCCCGAGGCAGTCTTCCCTCCCATTAAGGTCCTTTGTTATGGGTCTTCCTGTGTCAGGTGCACACCTTTTGTTTTGATTTCCTCCTATAAGCTCTGCCCTAGAGAACCCTTTGTTAAACAAATTGGCGGCACAGTGCAATGGTTACCCCCTAACCTTACTTCTGTCTGGCACATTTCTACTTGTCCTCGCAGTATAGTACAGTACACCCCGCCTACAAGCAGTCTTAGTACATGCCGGAACACCTCTCTCCACGGAACACCCCGCCTACAAGCTACAAGTAGTGCTAATAAAGGAGAAAGTTGTTATGTTGTACATTAGTGAATGAGAGGCACACGAGAGGGTAGGAGAGATAACTGCATGAGAGAGAGAGAGAGAGAGAGAGAGAGAGAGAGAGAGAGAGAGAGAGAGAGAGAGAGAGAGAGAGAGAGAGAGAGAGAGAGAGAGAGAGAGAGAAATAGAGATAGAGAGACACAAACAGATACATACATAGCGACAGATACACGGAGACAGATACAGCGTCGAGACAGAGTAACAACAATCCTGATGAATAACATTCTTGTCATTACTCAACACCTGCAATCAAGACGCTCCTTAAATATCAGAACCAGGAGCAGCTCGCAGTGTGTAAGGTGACTACCAGACTGTCGTGACCCTGCTGGTGGGAATGTATGGCGGGAGGAGGCGGAGGAGACACGGAGGTAGTAATGAGAAACCCAAGCGCTTCCACCCCTCACGGAAATGCTGTTGGTGGGCGCGTCCTCGCCCCCTCCACCTGCCTGCCTGCCTTTCCATTTTTCTGCACGCTATGTGCACAGGCAGCTAAGATCATTATTGAATTTCCTCGAAGCGGAATGGCTCATTCATTTTGATTGAAAATATGACGGTGAATTCAATGCGCGACCTCCAGGCAGTCATTGCCTCTCTTCTTGTCTCTCTCTCTCACTCCCCCACAGACACACCACTCCAGCTGTGTAGCGCTGAAGGTCTTTACATCCTGTGGTTGTGGCGTGACTCTTAATGACGCTCCCTCTAGGGGGGATCACGTGACTCGCCCTCCCCCAACAACAACGCCCCAAACATGTACTCCCTCCTCCTCCTCTTCACAGATCTCATTATAACTCAGGTTAATAATCAAACGAATAATTGGGGCTTGGTGGGTGTGACGGGGCTAGAGCTGGTGGGTGTGACGGGGGCTCAGGATAGAGAAGGGCGGGAGCGGAAGCCAAAAACCCAGAGTGGGTTCTCTCCGTGGCCTTGTTCACCACAACCCGCCATCTTGTAACGCCCATGGTAATTACCGTAATTGCCTGTAATTAATCCGGGATCCAGGTCTGTCTTGTGTCAAGCTGCTCCTCCCTGTGGCCACGCCCCGGGGCCCGTTCCTCCGGGCCTGTGTGGCCCTCGGGGTCTGTCCCCGAGGCTGGTCCCTTACCCCCACAGCCCTTCGTGCAGGCTTGCATGGTCCCGGGGCCCATTCCTTCAGGCCTGTGTGACCACCCCTTCCCCTTGGGTTTGGCCCCCTTGGGTCTGGGCCCCTTGGGTCAGGGGCCCTTGGGTCTAGGGCCCTTGGGTCTAGGGCCCTTGGGTCTGGCTTAAGTCCTCCACTTCTCCTTATTTGTTGCAACATTCGAAAGTGTAAAAAGACTAGTAGGGATCCTCAGTCCAAATATCAGTGCATAAATGTGTGGAATGAGACAACCAGGATTGATTTCTAGATGTGTTGCCGACATGCTCTATTGTTTTCAGTTGTTATTGACCTTGTTAGGACCCATTTAGATGACGTAGCTACCTGTTGATCGACGTATTATAGAATGGACATAAAATTCACTAGAACGCGTATAGAGAAGAATGAGAAAGTTACTCCAGGGATTGATGATCCTCCCATGTGGAGCGACCTTAAAAAGCCTAACTTTACATTCTCTAGAAAGACAGAAAGACAGACTTTAGAAAGCGAAATTAAAAAGGCTAACTTTACATTCTCTAGAAAGACAGAAAGACAGACTTTAGAAAGCGAAATTAAAAAGGCTAACTTTACATTTTCTAGAAAGACTAATAGCGATGGGTGACATGAATGAAAGGATGTGTAATTAGTCATAATTAGTCAATTAATAACGTTTTAAATAAATAAACTAAAAATAGAACTCGAAACAATTATTTTAAATTGGAGAAGTTTAGATTCAGAAATCAGAATTTAGATTCATTTACCTGGGTAAATACTGGGTTGGAAACCCGGATTGTTGATTTATGGAACAAATTTAAAAGAGACCAAAATAAACGTAGGATGTCTCAAGCGTAGGTTAGACATTGATATATATGATATTGGCATGAGTCTGAGTGGATATCAAGAAGACCTGCCTCTTGCGGGCCCTTCCCAAGTGTCCTTTTTCATCATCTTAAACTAAATGTTGGAATATATAAACACTACTGTTGTGTTGAAAAGTGTTTACTAGATGAAAAGGAGAATTTACGTCACATCCTGGACAAAATGTGTTACTTTAACGCTGTTTACCTTAAAACTACTGTTTAACTTTGGTGTTTCTTAAGATTCTTGTTCTGAGATTCTGTAATTACCACAATTAGTGTATTATTACAATTAATTAATTAATGTACCAAATTAAAGAATAAATTAATTAGTGTACCAAAACATGCTTCGGTGCTGAGCCGGTGCTTGAGCGAACAGAACACTGGACGCGTGATCCTGTGGTCCCGGGTTCGATCCTGGGCGCCGGCGAGAAACAAAGTTTCTTTCACCCTGATGCTTCTGTTACCTAGCAATAAATAGGTACTTGGGAGTTAGTCAGCTGTCACGGGCTGCTTCCTGGGGGTGAAGGTCTGGTCGAGGACCGGGCCACGGGGACACTAAGACCCGAAATTATCTCAAGATAATTTCAAGATATATGCTGTTCCACGCAAGGACAGGGTGTTCTTACAGACCATTTCAATATAACTTGGAAGAGAAACAAACATTGGATTAATGGAAATGTTGTGTTAAATCCTTTGTCTTGTAATGAATGTTGGAGCCTGAAATATTGGAGGAAAAATGCTGCCTCAGACCGTACTTTAGAGAAATTAAAGTCTCTGAGGGACGGATAAGTAATTATGAAACAAAGACATCAAGCCGGGGAGACTATGTAGCACCATCAAAGTTGCGAGAGATTCAAAAGATGCTAAATGTCATTTAGGATGCCAATACCAGAACAAAAGGACACAAAATAAGCGATATCAAAGGTATCGGATTCACCAAGCATTCTATCGAGTGCCAAGAGATCCTGAATGATATCAGGAAAGCCTAAGACACGATCGGCCTGAAAATCTGGACATTCTACAAGGAGGTGCACGACTGTCAACGAGACGATGGACTTCGGACAATAAGGATCCGGAAGACGTTCCAGTAAGTGACAGCGAGTTAAGTGTGTGTGGCCGATACTAAAGATGCTAGTCTCCGCGTCGCATACAAATTGGTCAGGAAAGACTACGAAATAGCCAACACTGTCGGCGGACTTGGAGCAAACTACCAACAGTGAGAGACGTGTCCAGAGAAACAGAGGTAGAGGTACAGTATAAGCCTTCACCATGTGGGTCAAGGCCTTGCAAACCTTGGCAAATAGGATTCTCCCTCCATGGGGGCAAGATTGGAACAACACAAGGAGATATTGCAACTGTGAACCGAGAGGCAATCTTGCAAATAAGTCTTCTTTACAGGAAAAGGAAGATGGCGAGAGGGAATAGTGCCCTCCCGAGAGGTGACAGTCAAAGCAGGGCATAAACGAGAGGATATTGCAGAGACCGTGCGAGGTAGCCCGAGATTCGGATACTGAAAAAGGAATGTACTTGGCGTATCTAAGTTGTACGGTACGCCCCCTGTCCGCCTCACAACACCAGGATCTGTCCGTGGAAGCATCTGGTGGTCTGATCCAAGAGGGTGTTGACCAATTTAACCAGCCGGCTACTCTCCTCACAGTTTTCGAGACCAGCAGATGGATACTGGCAGATTTGACGTTCCAATGTTTGTGCAGAGTTTGGAGAGTTTTGTTCATAGTGTTTCTTCTCAGCCCCTTGGCACTCTGATTTGTCTGAGTGAGTGGAAGACGTAGGGCAAGAAGTCTGCAAGAGTGCTGTTACGCTAGTCAGATGCTCCTTAAATATCTCTCTCAACTGTTTTTGAAGCACTGTAACGTTTGTTAAAGTCTCGTCACATTCCTTTGTCCTCAGTGTGAATATGAGAACAGCAGTGCAGACTCCTTCCCCAATCCCTTGAGCGATGCCCTGGAGGCGCGAGCGCCACTCCGCCACAGTGTCCAGGACAGAGACTACGATCACAGCCGAGCTGGACGCTGACCTATGATCAAAATCACTTAACAGGTACAGATGCTTGGAATTACTCCTGAGCGAACTTTCCAAAGTCGTGATCACATACAAACACTCGCTGTCACACTTAAGATCTATGTTGCTATGGAGGTCAACGTCGGACTTTGAACAATGACTGTCAGTTTGGTTTCTGTGAGTCGCGGCAACGTCCAGACCAACAGAAACCTGATAACACTGAGCAGTCTTATCAGTCTCTGACGGCGTCTTGTGTGAACGTGATGCTTCTGGTGTGTCTTCATTACCCTGCCGCACCTGCGGGTGGGAGGAGGAAGCCTGGAGGGCGCGACACACAAGGGCGACACCTCGTGTGTGTCGAGGCATCACCGAGCGAGCCACCACCAGGTCCCGCTCCTCTGTCACCTTCAGGAGAGAGAGAGAACATAATAATCTGCATTAAACAACAGTAGAGCGCTACCATCCAGCATCTATCAAAATAATTAGCCAATACAAAGAGTATTAAGACATACATAAATTATTGCATATAAGGCGTTAACCCCTTAACTGCGACTACTATTACTTTGCATGGAGACACACTACGCGGTGGGGGCCTGTAGTACACACCTGGCACTCAAACACATGAATTGCACACCTCAAACCTGAGGAAGATGCCGTATCGAGACAACTTGGTCTGTCAGTTCGTGAAATGAGTTTGCTAGTCAATTAATTTTCTTCTAATCATTTATAAATATTCTTTGTATTAACTCATAATTAGTTTTAGCAAGATTCCTCATAAACTTGATGTAATTTATATACTACGGTAGACATTTAATATTTGATTGATTACCTAATTTATTGGATAAATTACCAGAAACTAAAAGGGAGGTCAAATTATCTAGTCAGCTGATGGGTTACAGGTTACTGAAGGGTTACAGGTTACTGATGGGTTACAGGTTAATGAAGGGATACAAGCAAGCGCCTTATGGAGGCCTGGAGGATGAGAGCAGCCAGGTACCTACCTTCCACAGGTGTGGGGTGCCTGGCACCAGCTTGGGTATGACCCCGGCGTGGTGCAGGGCCACAGCTAGGCACTCAGTGCCATGCTCCAGCTCCTCTTCGCTACACCTACGACAACACAGAAATTGTATTATCTGTAAGATTTATACTTTTTATGTAAGGTAATTTATGATTAGTACAGAACATAAAGATAGTATCCCGTTTTCTAATCTATTACGTCGCATTTGTGAGGAAATTCACACCAATCCGTTCAAAAGGTAACGTGTTAGTGAAAATTAAACCAACATAATCATGACGTTTTCTAAACATCTCCTTGATGGGTCTTTATCAGACGTGGATAATCTTCCTCAAATTCACCCATAGCTCCCCCCCCATTCAACACACAGCCCCCCATTCAGCACACAGCCCCCCATTCAACACACAGACCCCCATTCAACACACAGCCCCCCATTCAACACACAGCCCCCCCATTTATCACACAGCCCCCATTCAGCACACAGCCCCCCATTCAGCACACAGCCCCCCATTCAGCACACAGCCCCCCATTCAACACACAGCCCCCCATTCAGCACACAGCCCCCTCCATTCAACACACAGCCCCCCATTCAACACACAGCCCCCCATTCAACACACAGCCCCCCCATTCAGCACACAGACCCCCATTCATCACACAGCCCCCCATTCAGCACACAGCCCCCCCTCATTCAACACACAGCCCCCCATTCAACACACAGCCCTCCATTCAACACACAGCCCCCCATTCAACACACAGCCCCCCCCCATTCAACACACAGCCCCCCCCCATTCAGCACACAGACCCCCATTCATCACACAGCCCCCCCCCTTCAGCACACAGCTCCCCATTCAACACAGTCCCCCATTCATTACTCTCATCACACAGCCCTCTTCATCACATAGTCCCCCATACACTGCAGCTCCCATTCATGACACAGCCATGCACCATTTATCACACAGTGTCCCTATTTGTGTTAGCTTCCCCTGCCCCCTTCCTCACCCCAGGGGCTATGTTAGCTTCCCCTGCCCCCCTTCCTCACCCCTGGGGGCTGTGTTAGCTTCCCCTGCCCCCCATCCCCACACCCTTCCTCCCCACCTGCGGTAGGCCTCCCGCAGCATGGTGTAGCTGAAGGCCTGCGGCATCTCGGAGTTGCGGTAGTGGTTCCTGACGAGGCTCTCCTGCAGGAACCCCTTGGAGTCTGGCTTCACCACAGTGGAGACCAGAGGCCGCACGGCACCCGCAGCCCCGTACCGCTCGGCCGCCGACACCACCTGCAGATATCGCAAGACTTACTCCTTATCTCCCACCACAAAAGGACACTAACAGAGAACAAAGTTATCTCCAACCACAAAAATTAAGATTTTCAAAAACATCAGCGCGAAATTGTATTATAAATCCTAGTGCTAAATGGTCCAAATGAGAGGAAATTGCTTCTGCTATCCTAGATTGCCTCTCGCACTTCAACTGCTTAAATGTCCAACTAATCCTTAGCTAAACTAATCTTACCTAATTTACACTAAAATTTAGTTTTATGCAGCTTTCACGACCATGATGTAAAACATTTATACTTTTACGTACAGTTTTGAAAATGTTAAAAACATTTATGTTGTTAGACTAAGTTTAATATTATATACTTTTTGAAGTTTTGGGGACGAGGGCTGATTAACCGGTGTGGGAGTGAGGAAGGGGGAGGGGGGGGAGGGAGATGGATGTCAGGTGTGGCGAGGGAGTGTCAGGTGTGGCGAGGAGTGTCAGGTGTGGCGAGGGAGTGTTAGGTGTGGCGAGGGAGTGTCAGGTGTGGCGAGAGAGTGCCAGGTGTGTGGCGAGGAGTGACAGGTGTGTGGCGAGGGAGTGTCAGGTGTACGGAGGGAGTGTCAGGTGTGGCGAGGAGTGACAGGTGTGGCGAGGGAATGGCTATATAGGTACATTTCCCATTCCCATCAGGCGTTCTCGACGAAACCTCACCATCACCAGAGGAGGAAATGTATATGTTTATCTCTCAGAATGTTTGGTAATATGTTTATTGTTTGTGATGTGTGTCTATGTATGTATTAACACGATGTACTGAACGGGGTGAGAATAGCTTGAGCTACCTCATCCCTTTGTGTGTATTTTACCTCAATAAATTTATTTCAATTTCAATCACCAGAGGGTCTCAACCCGTTACAAGTTGTGACAATGTTGGTGTGACAGTTGAGTGCAGACACGCACACACGCACACGCACGTTCAGGGACACGGGTACTAACCTGGGTGAGCGTGTAGAGAGGCAAGATAGGTCGCACGCCGTCGTGAACTACGACCACGTCTGGCGGGTCGTCTGCCAGAGCTTCCAATCCCGTCATGATCGACCGGTGACGACTCCCTCCACCCTGTTGACAACACCTGTCACGTTACTCTTTATGCCCTGTTGGCAACACCTGTCACATAACGTCTCACACCTGACGAATTCTTTGATCCCCCCCACACACCCGTCCCCCACACACCTGTACATACCTGTACGACAGTGACCTTAGAGAGGCGCGCCTGCTGCACCACGCCCTGCATCCTCACCAGGTCATCGGCCACCACCACCACCCGCGACACCCACTCCACCTGCGTCAGCGCCACCAGGCAATGCACCACCAACGGCCGCCCACACACCTGACAAACACACACAAACACATGTATAGCAACACAAGCCAGATGTAGATCAACCCCGTCCTCTCCACAACTGAGTGAAGAGTAGCGTCACTCATCATGCAGACTCACCTGTACGTCACTCATCTACGCATCGTTGCACACACCTGACTCATCATGCACACGTGCGGCGAGCAACATGTCAAATCATGTCTCCCAGAGAGCAACATCACTCCGGAAATTCGCAATAAGACTCTTTACAGGGAGAGTAAAATATGGACGTTATTGAATCATAAAGTTTACAACATCATGAGTGTGGATGAGATTTGGCGAGGCTGAGTCCTCTATAATTTTTACCGCGATAATAACACATAGCTGTATTCTGGCCTTATTTATGGGGGGGAAAGGGGGGAGGGGGGGTTGATGGGAAGGGGGGGAGGGTGGTTGATGGGAGAGGGGAGGGATGGAAGGGGGAATGGTACATGATTGATTTTTTGTTTGTCAGGGATTCGTCTGTTTTGTGGGTTTTCGACTGTGTGTGTGTGTGTGTGTGTGTGTGTGTGTGTGTGTGTGTGTTTGTGTGTTTGTGTGTGTGTGTGTGTGTGTGTGTGTTTGTGTGTGTGTGTGTGTGTGTGTGTGTGTGTGTGTGTGTGTGTGTGTGTGTGTGTGTGTGTGTGTGTGTGTGTGTGCGGAGGATGAAGGGTGGTTGGGAGAAGGGAAAGCGTGTGAGAGTTTGGTGGGAGAGAGAGAGAGAGAGAGAGAGAGAGAGAGAGAGGGGGGGGGGAAGTAAACAAAGAGTCTCCCCCCCTGTTTACCAATCATCGCCACACCTTACAGACAGAGAGAGAGAGAGAGAGAGGCATCATCCATTAAAGCAATATCCCATAAGAATCCTTCAATGCAAGCGCGTGAATAGAAGTATATGTGTGTGTGTAGTGGATACACATGAGGTGTTTGCGTGCCTGGCACCCCTCCCCCCTTCCCGTAGAGGCACTGTGCCACAGCCCCAGAGCTACAGTGCCACACACCTCCCAGAGGTACTGTGCCATATCCAATCCCTCCAATCTTCACGTCACACTGCCTCACACCCCCTCCCTCCCTCTCTCTCTTAATGAGGTTTTATTAATTAGGAGTAATTAAGATTGTAATGCACCGCTAAATCTTCCCCCCCCCCTCCTCCTCCTCCTCCCCCTACTAGTCAAGAGACATTTGGATCGAATTTACTTTCGCGTCCAGAGATCAAAATGAGTTTCGTAAGTCCCGCCTGTCGCTAAAATTATGCCAGCGATCATCTCTGGAGTGATTGGGAGGGGGGTGAGGGAGGGGGGTGTAGTTAGGTACGAACTGGTGTCGTTAGGGGAGGTTGTAACGAAAGGTGTCCTAGTCCTTGTGTTCGTCAAATAGGTCAAAAAAAGTAGTAGTAAAGTAAGGGGAAATACACAAAAAAGATGATCAGGTTTGTAAACTGTCTACTAAGATAAAAGTGATAGCGGAGGGGGGGGGGATGAATGTAAACTCGTGATTGCATTCTTCCCTTGCAGCCGTCATGTGGTTTACCTGATGCATTTATTTATTTATTTTTAAATTGAGTGGATGTAAACTTCTTAAGCAGGGCTCTGTTAGTTTACTTTTCAGGCATATCTTGGTGTATGTGATGAGTTTGGTTGTGGTACTTTATTAAGTACACCTCCTATGTCCTGCCTACAAACCTCACGTCGTTGGAAGACGGGAGAGCTCGGGGAGACATGATCGCTACCTACAAAATTCTCAGAAGAATTGACAGGGGTAGATAAGGATAAATTGTTTACCACTGGTGGTACGCGAACAAGGGGACATAGGTGAACACTGAGTACCCAAATGAGCCACAGAGACGGTAGAAAGAACTTTTTCAGTGTCAGAGTAGTTAACAGATGGAATGCACTAGACAGTGATGTGGTGGAGGCTGACTCCATATACAGCTTATAATGTAGATATGATAGAGCCCAGTAGGCTCAGGAATCTGTACACCATTTGATTGACAGTTGAGAGGCGGGACCAAAGAGCCAGAGCTCAACCCCCGCAAGCACAACTAGATGAGTACAACTAGTTGAGCACACACACACACACACACCACACACACATACACACACACACACACACCACACACACATACACACACACACACACACACACACCTCCCCCACCCCTCCCCCCCCCTTCACCCCCTCGCTGGGGGGGGGGGGGGTGAGCCCCGGTGCTCTGTATTTATTTATTAGTTGTACCCTCAGGATCGAGCTGTTAGCTCTTGGACCCCGCCTCTCTAACAATTGGTTGTCTAATGTACAGACTCCCGACCTATTTTTCTTCTATCATATCTACATATTTCTCTCACGCACATCCCCGTAGGAAAGCAGCCCTTAGCAGCTGTCTAACTCCCAGGTACCTATTTACTGCTAGGTGAACAGTGACATCAGGTGCAAGAAACTCTGTCCACTTATTTCTGCCTAACTCCCAGGTACCTATTTACTGCTAGGTGAACAGTGACATCAGGTGCAAGAAACTCTGTCCACTTATTTCTGCCTAACTCCCAGGTACCTATTTACTGCTAAGTGAACAGTGATATCAGGTGCAAGAAACTCTGTCCACTTATTTCTGCCTAGCTCCTATCATCATCCTATTTATATCCACCCAAAATCGTTAGTATACATGTCTAACCTACGCTTGAAACAATTCAGCGATTTTTGGATCTTTTTCCCCAGTCATTTTCTCTTATGAATCAACAGCCGTTTCCAAACCAGTATTTACCCAGGTCTTTCCTGAATCTAAACTTGGCTAATTGATATCGATTGTTCCATGTTGATATATTTCATGTTATTCTTGTTATCTCTTGTTATATCTTGGTATCTCTTGTTATCTCTTGTTATATCTTGGTATCTCTTGTTATTTTTTTCATCTACACACTGGGTTACGAGTGAGAGAGGGAGCACAAGCTGGAGGATGAGCGGGGGTGGTAGTGTGAGAGAGGGCAGGAGGCCCTTCACCGTGTGTGTGAGAGAGGGCAGGAAGGTCCTACTCCAAGCACACGTGCGTGTGTCAAGACCCACAACTAGGAACATTAACAATACACAAGGTAAACTATGTATAGGAGACAAGGCGGGTGTACCGGGCTGTGTCCGGGGTCTCCTCCCCCCCGCCCCCCCTCTCTGTCATCTCTCTACCTCTCCCCTCTCCCCATTTCCATCCCCTTCCACACCAACAGTCTCCTCTCATCATCTTTTTTTTTCCTTCCCTCCCTCAGAGCCTTCCCCCTTTTCCCTCTACCCCCCCCCCCTTACTCTTTCATTTTCCCCGTTCTTTCTCAATCTTTCCCTTTCCTCCCCTTTCGTCAAATATCCCCCCCCCCCCTCACTCTCTCTCTCTCTCTCTCTCTCTCTCTCTCTCTCTCTCTCTCTCTCTCTCTCTCTCTCTCTCTCTCTCTCTCTCTCTCTCTCTCTCTCTCTCTCTCTCTCCTGGTCGCCCCGGTCTTCCTCCACACACACATTTATCGCTGTTTCTGTGTCTTTATATTTGTATGTGTCTCTCTCTCTCTGTGCCTTCGCTATCTCTGTTTCTCTCTTATACAAATAATATAATTGTCTACTTGTGGGTGGTTCACTGGTGGGAGGAGCCTAGCGGTGTGAAATATATATATATATATATATATATATATATATATATATATATATATATATATATATATATATATATATATATATATATATATATAAAACCCCGTTTGCTTTGAGAAAAGGTAACTTTTAAGGTTCTAAAGACTTGAGAAAGCCTTCGAAGCTTAGGATGGACCATTTGTTTTATGCTACTACGGCCAATGTATGAATAGCAGGAAATTTTATGTTGACGTTCCTTAAAAATGTTTTTTTTTGTATAGTTTTTTTTCAATATATTTTTGTAGGTGTTGCCAGCGGGCCGTGCCCAAAAGGTGTCGTTGTAATCGGAATTTGAATCGTGCAGGCTGTTCTCTCTCTTGTAGGATGTTCTCTCTCTTGTAGGATGTTCTCTCTCTTGTAGGATGTTCTCTCTTGTAGGATGTTCTCTCTCTTGTAGGATGTTCTCTCTCTTGTAGGATGTTCTCTCTCTTGTAGGATGTTCTCTCTCTTGTAGGATGTTCTCTCTCTTGTAGGATGTTCTCTCTCTTGTAGGATGTTCTCTCTCTTGTAGGATGTTCTCTCTCTTGTAGGATGTTCTCTCTTGTAGGATGTTCTCTCTCTTGTAGGATGTTCTCTCTCTTGTAGGATGTTCTCTCTCTTGTAGGATGTTCTCTCTCTTGTAGGATGTTCTCTCTCTTGTAGGATGTTCTCTCTCTGTAGGATGTTCTCTCTCTTGTAGGATGTTCTCTCTCTTGTAGGATGTTCTCTCTCTTGTAGGATGTTCTCTCTTGTAGGATGTTCTCTCTTGTAGGATGTTCTCTCTCTTGTAGGATGTTCTCTCTCTTGTAGGATGTTCTCTCTCTTGTAGGATGTTCTCTCTTGTAGGATGTTCTCTCTCTTGTAGGATGTTCTCTCTTGTAGGATGTTCTCTCTCTTGTAGGATGTTCTCTCTCTTGTAGGATGTTCTCTCTCTTGTAGGATGTTCTCTCTCTTGTAGGATGTTCTCTCTTGTAGGATGTTCTCTCTTGTAGGATGTTCTCTCTCTTGTAGGATGTTCTCTCTCTTGTAGGATGTTCTCTCTCTTGTAGGATGTTCTCTCTTGTAGGATGTTCTCTCTCTTGTAGGATGTTCTCTCTTGTAGGATGTTCTCTCTGTTGTAGGAGGTTCTCTCTGTTGTAGGATGTTCTCTCTTGTAGGATGTTCTCTCTTGTAGGATGTTCTCTCTCTTGTAGGATGTTCTCTCTCTTGTAGGATGTTCTCTCTCTTGTAGGATGTTCTCTCTTGTAGGATGTTCTCTCGTGTAGGATGTTCTCTCTTGTAGGATGTTCTCTCTTGTAGGATGTTCTCTCTTGTAGGATGTTCTCTCTTGTAGGATGTTCTCTCTCTTGTAGGGCTGGCAAGTGTCGCCAGAATATGCCTGTCCCGTACCGCAGACTATTAGTCCTTTGGAGAGTCACAGACAGACGCAGACAGACAGACATTCTCTCGCATAAATACAAACTGCTCAACTCATCATACATAACTCTTCCGGCAACCATCAGTATGTTGTGGTAACGGGGATAGTACATGCATACGCATACATACCCATGGGTATACACACACACACACATATACACACGTATTAAATACTTGGATGTGGATGACAGAGTGAAAAAAAGAGAGAGGGAATGTTGAAAATATATACCAATAGAATATGGGAATGAAGAACGAGACTCGGGTGAAATATAATGTTAGTATTTTTTTGTTATGGTAGGTGTGGAAAAATGGGATGACCTAAAGGAGCAGGTGTGTAGAGGCGAACGACATGCATGATTTTAAAAATAGATGTGATAGGG
The DNA here is from genome assembly GCF_040958095.1 of Procambarus clarkii. Taxonomy (NCBI): domain Eukaryota; kingdom Metazoa; phylum Arthropoda; class Malacostraca; order Decapoda; family Cambaridae; genus Procambarus; species Procambarus clarkii. The sequence continues at coordinate 21,949,478 of NC_091218.1, read as the reverse complement.
GAAAATAGGTAAGGGGGTCAGGGCATTAGACCATCCGCGGATATACAAGGGGGACTCCAAAGGCAAAAAAAAAAACTCTTTACGAGCTCACCATAGCCCGTGCTACATGGATACTTCGTTCTGAGTAGCTAAATCTAAAACCCCCCGATCTTGTAGGACACAAGTAGATGAGTTAGTCATGTAATTTTCGATCGTCTTTGAAAATGTATAGTGTATACCTAACATTTAGAATCATTAATTTGTGTTAGAATCATTAATTTTACCCTCTCGGTCATATTCAACAGCATATGTTTGCAAGACTGCTACCAAAATATACTTTATATATATTATATATATATATATATATAATTATATAATTGCAGAGAGGACATGCGCACACGCAGCATATATGAGCAGCCTATAACACGGTAGATCTCGTTCCTTTCATGTTTAGAGGTGTCTGGTTAGCGACCTGACTGCGTCCGGTTTTGTATATTTTTAAAATTTATGTACTAATTTGAGGTGCATCTTGCCTGACCTGACAGCCTGGCTGTACAATTTATGGTCACTGCATAATTCTCGCAGCTGCACTGTTGCACACACACACACACACACACACACACTGGCAGACTTGTCACATGTGTCCCCTGGAAGACCTCGTGCCAACATACTCATCACCAACTCAGCCTCCTCACATACTCATCAGCCTCACATACTCATCACTCGCCCCCACCCACACACACACACACCTATAGTACATCGCTTTAGTACAGAAACGGAATTACGGAATTTGACGTATTACGTAAATTGAACGCAGTCTCACATTGACTTTTCTATGTATGGATCTTGATAGGTTAGGTGGGTTCCTTGGGTTAGTATGTGTTTTTTTTTTTAGGCTAGGCAAAACAGTCGTGTTTCTTACGGAGTAGCAGATCCGTGCTGTCTGTGTAGTGAAGACTTTAAAAACATTAAGATTCGGTCTCGTGTCTTCAAGTTGACTGGGACAAATGTTAACTATATTTGAATTAAGTGAAGAAGCCACCATTGGTTGGGAGGTGATGCTGAACGAATGGCGAGGGATTAATTTGGCGCCTCAACTCAGAAAGAGAAGTTTAAATGTCACCAAGGTTACCTTGAGGTTACCTTGAGGTGCTTCCGGGGCTTAGTGTCCCCGCGGCCCGGTCGTCGACCAGGCCTCCTGGTTGCTGGACTGATCAACCAGGCTGTTAGACGCGGCTGCTCGCAGCCTGACGTAGGAGGCTGCGATGTAATGTAATGACCAATGTAAGAGTTTCTTGACTGCGCTTAATTGAGCGCCGCTGATTGACAGTCGAGAGGCGGGACCAAAGAGCCAGAGCTCACCCCTCCCCTCCCCTCGCAAACACAACTAGGTGAATAGTCACCCACATAGACAAAGCAGTAGCCGAGGTGGTCCAAAAGGTGGCCAGCTGCTCATCACTGAAGTCATGTCAGGCTCCATAAAGAAGGCTAAGCTGTCTTAAGACCCTCACCTCACCAGAGATCTGACATTACGGTCCACGATTGAGGCTGATGGCTAGGGCTAAATCTCTATCAGAGGAATTAAAGATCTTCTATTTTCAAAGACCGTGTTTGTGAAGGATAATTGGATCTTTTTTTTCTAAGTGATTGATGTTAAGACCATTGACGGTGTTTAAAATTGGCGCTCATTGACTGTGATTAGAGGAGGACGGTGATGACTTTGTTTCTGGAGATATGTGAAATGGTGACTTTTGTCTCTTTTAAAATGGGGCGTGATAGAAATTAATCTATGGCGAATACCATGTGTGTTAGTTAGTGTGTGTGTGTGTGTGTGTATGTGTGTGTGTGTGTGTGTGTGTGTGTGTGTGTGTGTGTGTATGTGTGTGTGCGTGTGTGTGTGTGCGTGTGTGTCTTTACTATTTTTCTGCAGAATCGAGCTATTAGCTCTTGGACCCTACCTTTCTAACCACTCTATTTTCCCCTCTATTATGTCTACTACTTATTTCTCTCTAACACACACATACACACCACACACACACACACACACACACATACACACACACACACACACACACACACACACACACACACACACACACACACACACACACACACACACACAGGGTGAGTACACACACACATTAGAAACAACTTTTGTCAGTGTCAGAGTAGTTAACAAATGGAATACACTAGGAAGTGATGTGCTGGAGGCTGACGCCATACAATACTTGCCTAAATCTTAGGTATAGACTTGTTTTACTGATACGTGAATAGACTCGTCAGATGAAAGGAAACGTGCCCAACCGTTTCTGTCCTATCCAGGGATTGAGCCCTGGTACCCTCGGTTGTGTAGCCAGGACGTAGATCGTAGACTGGTCTACCTTTGGGGGGTCCTGGTCTTGGTTAGGGGCCCAGCTGGTACTGCTGGACTTCATTAGGGGCCCAGTTGGTACTGCTAGACTTGGTTAGGGGCCCAGTTGGTACTGCTGGACTTCATTAGGGCCCAGCTGGTACTGCGGACGTATAATTCATTAACACGCCAGATGTGTGATAATTGTCGCCGTGGTAACAAGGGGATGGTTAACACCAGCGATGAATGCGACCAATTATATTTACGGAAAATAAACAAACGCTTAATATATAAGCGTGTGTTAATTCATAATTACTGGTGACGTCATAGATGCCGTTTTGAATGTAGTACCACAATATGGGTGACTTTATGTGGGTAGTCTGCTAGATACTGCTGGAATGTACTCAGTAAAACATCTAAACTATTGGGACCGACTAAAGAGCCTAAATCTGTACTCCCTTAAACGCAAGCGGGAGAGATACATAATAATTTACACGTGGAAAATAGTAGAGGGGCTGGTCCCAAACCTGCTCACAGAAATAACATCACATGAGACCAGGAGGCATGGCAGGATGTGCAGAATACCCCGTTGAAGAGCAGAGGTGCAACAGGTACTCTGAGAGAGAACTCTATCAACATCAGAGGCCCGAGACTGTTCAACACGCTTCCACTACACATAAGGAGCATAACTGGCCGACCCCTCACAGTGTTCAAGAGAGAACTATCAACATCAGAGGCCTGAGACTGTTCAACACGCTTCCACTACACATAAGGGACATAACTGGCCGATCCCTCACAGTGTTCAAGAGAGAGAACTTGACAAACACCTCCAAAGTATACCTGATCAACCAGACTGTAGTTATTCACACGTCTGGCTACGAGCAACCGCGTCCAACAGCCTAGTTGACCAGTCCAGCAACCAGGAAACCGGGCCGCGGGGACGTTGATCCCCGAAACCAACGCAAGGAAACCACAAGGTAAGGTAAGCCTAATAGTGTTTGCCCCCCCCCCCCCCTGGGGTCATCTCCCGACTTGGCACCATTGTTCGGCTCCCACAGTAATGTAAATTAATAGAAGATTACATTATATAAACTACCTTGTTATTTACGGTGCCTTGCAAGGTGACTTAGACGTGAGAGTAGAGTCCAGGGGGTGTGCGCGAGCAGCTCTGTGGGCGGGGGTAGAGCAGTTCTGTGGGCGGGGGTAGAGGAGCTCTGTGGGCGGGGGTAGAGGCGCTCTGTGGGCGGCGGTAGAGGCGCTCTGTGGGCGGCGGTAGAGGCGCTCTGTGGGCGGCGGTAGAGGCGCTCTGTGGGCGGCGGTAGAGGCGCTCTGTGGGCGGCGGTAGAGGCGCTCTGTGGGCGGGGGTAGAGCAGCTCTGTGGGCGGGGGTAGAGGCGCTCTGTGGGCGGGCGGTAGAGCAGCTCTGTGGGCGGCGGTAGAGGCGCTCTGTGGGCGGGGGTAGAGCAGTTCTGTGGGCGGGGGTAGAGGAGCTCTGTGGGCGGCGGTAGAGGCGCTCTGTGGGCGGGGGTAGAGCAGTTCTGTGGGCGGGGGTAGAGGAGCTCTGTGGGCGGGGGTAGAGGCGCTCTGTGGGCGGCGGTAGAGGCGCTCTGTGGGCGGCGGTAGAGGCGCTCTGTGGGCGGCGGTAGAGGCGCTCTGTGGGCGGCGGTAGAGGCGCTCTGTGGGCGGCGGTAGAGGCGCTCTGTGGGCGGCGGTAGAGGCGCTCTGTGGGCGGGGGTAGAGCAGCTCTGTGGGCGGGGGTAGAGGCGCTCTGTGGGCGGCGGTAGAGCAGCTCTGTGGGCGGCGGTAGAGGCGCTCTGTGGGCGGGGGTAGAGCAGCTCTGTGGGCGGGGGTAGAGGCGCTCTGTGGGCGGCGGTAGAGCAGCTCTGTGGGCGGCGGTAGAGGCGCTCTTGTGGGCGGGGGTAGAGCAGCTCTGTGGGCGGGGTAGAGGCGCTCGTGGGCGGCGGTAGAGCAGCTCTGTGGGGCGGCGGTAGAGGCGCTCTGTGGGCGGCGGTAGAGGAGCTCTGTGGACGGCGGTAGAGGCGCTTTGTGGGCGGCGGTAGAGGCGCTCTGTGGGCTGCGGTAGAGGCGCTCTGTGGGCGGCGGTAGAGGCGCTCTGTGGGCGGCGGTAGGAGGCGCTCTGTGGGCGGCGGTAGAGGCGCTCTGTGGGCGGCGGTAGAGGAGCTCTGTGGACGGCGGTAGAGGGCGCTTTGTGGGCGGCGGTAGAGGCGCTCTGTGGGCGGCGGTAGAGGCGCTCTGTGGGCGGCGGTAGAGGCGCTCTGTGGGCGGCGGTAGAGGCGCTCTGTGGGCGGGGGTAGAGCAGCTCTGTGGGCGGGGGTAGAGGCGCTCTGTGGGCGACGGTAGAGGCGCTCTGTGGGCGGCGGTAGAGCGCTCTGTGGGCGGCGGTAGAGGCGCTCTGTGGGCGGCGGTAGAGGCGCTCTGTGGGCGGCGTAGAGCAGCTCTGTGGGCGGCGGTAGAGGCGCTCTGTGGGCGGCGGTAGAGCAACTCTGTGGGCGGCAGTAGAGGAGCTCTGTGGGCGGCGGTAGAGGCGCTCTGTGGGCGGTAGCGTGACCTCACCACATCCATCTTGCTACAAATGCTGTTATTAGTTAGTTTTGGCTATGTCCATTAGCGCTGATAAAATGGTTTAGGAGCATCGTTTATGTGTAGGTAATATCCGCTTATGGGGTCTGTGGTGCCGGATCAAGTTGCTTGTTGTGGTGGGTTGAGGCGACGGGCGCTTACCCTCCTCCCGGGGGACGCCGCCCCTACTGTCTCTCCTTGCTCATTATCATCCTCATACCCATCCTGTGGGCAGTGGGGGGCCTCATGAACAGTATTCAATGATCCTCAGTAACAGTCTAGGAGTAATGGTGTGGGAAGACCTTACCTGTTCAAGACAGTAAAGTAGTCGTCACAACTGTAAGAAAAATGACAGGTTGGATAACAAGGACCTTCCAAACAAAGGATGTCATACAAGTAGTAATACTTTTCAAGACACTAGTGCTCTCTAGGGAGGAATATTGTTGCACACTAACAGCCCCATTTAGAGCCTGAGAAATTACTGACCTAGAGTGTGTGTGCAACGATCCTTAATCGCTAGAATCTACTCTATAAGTCATCTTAATTATTGAGACCGATTAAAAGTTCTAAATCTGTATTCTCTAGAGCGCAGGTGAGAGAGATATATAATAATCTACACGTGGAAGATATTAGAGGGACTGGTTCTTGGTCTGCACAAAGAAATAACATCACATGAGACCAGAAGACATGGCAGGATGTGCAGAATACCCCCGTTGAAAAGAGAGGTGGAACAGGTACTCTGAGAGAGAACTCTATCAATATCAAAGGCCCGAGACTGTTCAACACGCTTCCACTACACATAAGGGACATAACTGGCCGACCCCTCACAGTGTTCAAGAGAGAATTATCAACATCAGAGGCCGAGACTGTTCAACACGCTTCCACTACACATAAGGGGCATAACTGGCCGACCCCTCACAGTGTTCAAGAGAGAACTATCAACATCAGAGGCCCGAGACTGTTCAACACGCTTCCACTACACATAAGGGGCATAACTGGCCGACCCCTCACAGTGTTCAAGAGAGAACTATCAACATCAGAGGCCCGAGACTGTTCAACACGCTTCCACTACACATAAGGGGCATAACTGGCCGACCCCTCACAGTGTTCAAGAGAGAACTATCAACATCAGAGGCCCGAGACTGTTCAACACGCTTCCACTACACATAAGGGACATAACTGGCCGACCCCTCACAGTGTTCAAGAGAGAACTATCAACATCAGAGGCCCGAGACTGTTCAACACGCTCCCACTACACATAAGGGACATGACTGGCCGACCCCTCACAGTGTTCAAGAGAGAACTATCAACATCAGAGGCCCGAGACTGTTCAACACGCTTCCACTACACATAAGGGACATAACTGGCCGACCCCTCACAGTGTTCAAGAGAGAACTTGATAAACACCTCCATAGAATACCTGATGGTATGATGGATACCTGAATACTCATACGCCAGGCTACGAACAACGACGTCCAACAGCCTGGTTAACCAGACGACCATCCGGGAGGATTGGTCGGAGACCGGGCCGCGACGCCGTTGATCCCCGGAAGCTACACAAGGTAGACAAGGTAGAAAATATTATTTTACCAACTATGATATTGCTGTCAGCAATATCATAGTTGAGACCTCGAAGCATCTCGGTATACTGACGACGGAGTCTGGGTATACTTTGGGTATACTCTGGGTATACTTTGACAGTTTAGTCTCGACTGTGTTACGGTGAAGCTCACACTACATACAACCGATCTTTCATCCTATCGGTGGGGACGGAGAGGAAGGGGGTGGGGGTTGTACATGCTGCTATGGCAGTATGTTCACTCACAGGATGAGTGACGCTGCCCAATAAACTCGCCTTTCCAAGGTAAAATATAGAAAAAATACATACACACACACACACACACACACACACACACACACACACACACACACACACACACAATGCATTTGAATCTGTTTACGCCACAGTCGAGCTTAGACCCATTGTCAGCCAAATTACGCGCATACGTCGTGTTGTTGATAGAGGAGGGTAGAGGCGTGTTTTGCCTTGGTCTCTGACGCTTGAGGCCTCTAGTGTCCTCACCTGACAGTGACGCTTGAGGCCTCTAGTGTCCTCACCTGACAGTGACGCTTGAGGCCTCTAGTGTCCTCACCTGACAGTGACGCTTGAGGCCTCTAGTGTCCACACCTGACAGTGACGCTTGAGGCCTCTAGTGTCCTCACCTGACAGTGACGCTTGAGGCCTCTAGTGTCCTCACCTGACAGTGACGCTTGGGGCCTCTAGTGTCCTCACCTGACAGTGACGCTTGAGGCCTCTAGTGTCCTCAACTGGCTTGAGGCCCGGTCTCCAGGGGCTGGCAGCGAGACCCATCGCAATATTTGGGGCCTCGGAAGTTTGGGTGGAAATTCAATCAAATTTTGTTGGATTGATCGCGGGAGGCGGAGGGCGGCCGAGTTGCATTAGTGATTAGTTGAGGCAAGAGGGGAGTAATAAGGTGACACATGCTCCATGTATTTCTCCGCGACTGGGGGGCTCGTACCCCGAGGGGGGCGCCTCCTCCTTACAGCCCCTCGGAGTGCACACGGCTCAAGATCACAGGCGGCCGCTGCCGGAGGGTCGACACTCTGGGCCAAGTGGGATGGCACTCTCCTCTCCCGTGCGTTTTAATTTTCCATGTGCGAGCAGTCGTTAAGACGGAGCCAATCTGGGGAGATGGTGGGCGGCGAGCAGTGGTCACCGTAGGGGGGGGGAGGAGGGGAGGGGGGATATAACCGCCTAGAACCCCTGGGGGTCACCGCCCCCCTCGCCAGCCAGCCAGCCAGCCACAGTGTAAGAAAAACTAGATTATCGGCAACTGGGTAGGGAAGACTGGTGTCACCCCCTACCTTAAGACTGGTGTCACCCCTACCCTGAGACTGGTGTCACCCCCTACCCTGAGACTGGTGTTACCCCCTACCCTGAGACTGGTGTTACCCCCTACCCTGAGACTGGTGTCACCCCTACCCTGAGACTGGTGTCACCCCTACCCTGAGACTCGTGTCACCCCTACCCTGAGACTCGTGTCACCCCTACCCTAAGACTGGTGTCACCCCTACCCTGAGACTGGTGTTACCCCCTACCCTGAGACTGGTGTCACCCCTACCCTAAGACTGGTGTCACCCCCTACCCTGAGACTGGTGTTACCCCCTACCCTAAGACTGGTGTCACCCCTACCCTAAGACTGGTGCCACCCCTACCCTAAGACTAGTGTCACCCCTACACTAAGACTAGTGTCACCCCTACCCTAAGACTGGTGTCACTCCTACCCTAAGACTGGTGCCACCCCTACCCTAAGACTAGTGTCACCCCTACACTAAGACTAGTGTCACCCCTACACTAAGACTAGTGTCACCCCTACACTAAGACTGGTGTCACCCCTACCCTAAGACTGGTGTCACCCCTACCCTAAGACTGGTGCCACCCCTACCCTAAGACTAGTGTCACCCCTACACTAAGACTAGTGTCACCCCTACACTAAGACTGGTGTCACCCCTACCCTAAGACTGGTGTCACCCTACTGGGGAAGTAGAAGAGCCCCCAGAGCCCACTTCAGGTATTCTCAAAGTATACTCCCAGTAATATAAGTAACAAAATGAGTGTTTGATCACACTTTAAGTTTTCCGAGTTCGCTCACTCTTGATGGCACTAGGATGTGGCGATAGACACACACAGGCTGCCAGGGGTCGAGCACCAATAGACGTGTATGATTGTTCTACAGGACTGTTGTGGCTGTCAAGTGGCTCTTAACTATGTAGAGACATGCAGGGAGCCGGTCGGCCGAGCGGACAGCACGCTGGACTTGTGATCCTGTGGTCCCGGGGTCGATCCCGGGCGCCGGCGAGAAACAATGGGCAGAGTTTCTTTCACCCTATGCCCCCTGTTACCTAGCAGTAAAATAGGTACCTGGGTGTTAGTCAGCTGTCACGGGCTGCTTCCTGGGGGTGGAGGCCTGGTCGAGGACCGGGCCGCGGGGACACTAAAAGCCCCGAAATAATCTCAAGATAACCTCAAGATAACCCGTCAAGAGGAGCTGAAGTAATTTGCCTTAAACCGGCAACACGGCGTCAAATGACGTTCACGTCTAAGGGAATACGTTCCTCGGGTGATCGGGCAGTTTTGCTTGTAATCATCAGCGTCAGGCTGTTTGGTGTTTGATAAACACGTCCGCAGCGTGTTTTACCGGGGCCTCTCATATGCCTGTACGGGGTCGCGACCGTTTGATACACGGCTCCGATTTAGCATGCACGAGTGTGTGTGTGTGTGTGTGTGTGTGTGTGTGTGTGTGTGTGTGTCTGTGTGTGTGTGTGTGTGTGTGTGTGTGTGTGTGTGTGTGTGTGTGTGTGTGTGTGTGTGTGTGTGTGTGTGTGTGTAATTAGACCAAATTACAACGAGGCCTCAATTCTGAATGGTGGTGCTTCTGGTTGTTGAACTGTGACTGGTGGTGGTGTTGAACTGTGACTGGTGGTGGTGGTGTTGAACTGTGACTGGTGGTGGTGGTGTGAACTGTGACTGGTGGTGGTGGTGGTGTTGAACTGTGACTGGTGGTGGTGGTGTTGAACTGTGACTGGTGGTGGTGGTGTTGAACTGTGACTGGTGGTGGTGGTGTTGAACTGTGACTGGTGGTGGTGGTGGTGTTGGACTGTGTCTGGTGGTGGTGGTGGTGTTGAACTGTGTCTGGTGGTGGTGGTGGTGGTGATGGTGGTGTTGAACTGTGTCTGGTGGTGGTGGTGGTGGTGGTGGTGCCTCTAGTTGAACTGTGCCAAACATTTCGGTTCACTTCGCTATAACCCACTTAAGAATTCACAGAAGCTTCAGGAAACAAAACACTCCCTCGTAAGTATTACCTTCCTTAAACACCACTAAAGATCCTCACCATTATTTTCTTTAACTCAGCACAAGTGTTGTAATATGACAGTGACCCCATCATAGTGACCATGTGGGTCCGTGGCAAGTTGTGTTGACCAGTCTACATGCCACTTATGGCCGCATAAGCCTTAAAAATGCACTTAAAGATTGTGATGTTTATTTTGATCTAAGGACGGATTGGTCCTAATGTTTACAAAATGGTCACTGACTAGTTTTGGGATGAGTCTAGCTTTAAGGTTACTGTGTACAAGGATTTTTACAGTCGCTGTTGTGTTACGTTAGGAGAGGTTCGAGCCGGGTCGGGGCTCGAAGTGGAACTCTCGAAATCCTCTCCAGGTATGCTGCAGGTATGTCGTTACAGTGGACGTACCCGGAGGTAGAGTGACGAGTATTTAAGTTATCCATATACATCCTAGCAGTTTCTGGCTCACTACAGCCCGTGCTACGTGAACACTTCCTTCTCAGTAGCTAAATCTATAAGAATATCAGAGCAGAGTTTACGGGTTATTCATGCCCGTGCCACCTCTTGGGTGGCTTAATCTTCATCAATCAGTCAACAAAGGGAGACCGCTGGCGGTGGAGGGCTTACAATAAACACTTTAGCAGCGTGACCTTGGTGCCGATTGGTAAGTGCCGAGGCCGTCTGAGGGGACGTGGGTGATTGTACCGGAGTGAGGGTGACACACACACACACAACACACCACACACACACACCACACACACACACACACACACACACACACATACACACACACACACACACACCGGCCCTCGCCTCCTGGCGACCGGTCCGTTAATCTGGGCCTTGGCAGCTGTAGGCACGACCCACCCCTTCGGCCACCCTTATACTAAAAAAAAAAAATACAAAAAATAGGTCCTTGCATACTTCTGAAATTGATTGGATTTGATCTGTCACTGCGCGGTTCCACACCTCATGTCCCCACACCATATGGTTCGATTAAATCATGTATACATTAAAAAGGGGAATGGGCCCATTATCCCTAAGGGCTGTCACCAACGTACGCAGCTCTGAGTGTGGTGGGGGAGGAAATGGTCCCTAGAAAATTGGTCTGCATCTCCCCCCTCCCCCCTCCCTTACGGGCTCACCATAGTCCGTGCTACATGGACACTTCGTTCTGAGTAGCTAAATCTGAAACAACATCATCCTCCCCCCCCCCCTCCTTACTATCTGATAACGTAGTTATTGTTTCATTACACAAGACCTGTAATACGAGACACTGTCCATTCAGCTGGGGGAATCAGATCAGATTTGTGGAGATGGGGGTTGGCAGCCTGGTAACACATTCTTGGACAAGGGGCATCTGGACAATTATCACCCGGACATTTGTTGTGGAAGTTAATATTTTGGGACAGAGAAGCTGGCACCAATCATCTATGGTCTGAAAGTTATAAGATAACCACAAGCAATGGTGACATCACGGACATAATGATGACGTCATTATCCCCTAGGGGGGATATGCAAGCAAGCAGACAGTAAACATCCTAGATATCATGTTCCTGGAGATGACTTTGATATATATATATATATATATATATATATATATATATATTATATATATATATATATATATATATATATATATATATATATATATATATATATATACATACATATACATTAGAAACAACTTTTCAGTGTCAGAGTGGTTAATAAATGGAATGCACTAGGCAGTGATGTGGTGGAGGCTGACTCCATACACAGTTTCAAATGTAGATATGATAGAGCCCAGTAGGCTCAGGAACCTGTACACCAGTTGATTAACAGTTGAGAGGTGGGACCAAAGAGCCGAAGTTGAACCCCCGCAAGCACAACTAGGTGAGTACTAACATTCTATTTTATAAATGCTATAAGAGGTAACTGGCTGAACCCTGGTCTCTTCCCCCCCCCCCCCCATCACCACTTTTTCTAGCTCCTCTTTACCCCTTCCCGTTCTTCTCTCCCTCGCCCCCCTTCCCCTTGGCCTCCCCCTCGCTCGTCCATACCGTCCCATCCGCCCCCCCCCCTCAGAAAATGTATTATTGCCAAGCACTGAAAATGATATAAACAACAATGGGAAACACTCCACATTTCAGGCTTGGCTCCATGACATTCACATAGGCAGGAGTGGGGGGGGTCTATAAATGCCAATATTTCTTAAAGCGTTTCACTTGGGCCGACCTCCAACAGGCCTATGACTCTCCCCTACCCCATATACTTCATTTTGGGTGAGGCTGGCCTCCAACCTTGGACTGAAAGATAAACAGACATTCTCTTATAGATGCAGATATAAAGAAAATTGTATTGTGTTTAATACTTATCTTTCCTCAATCAGGGCAGCTTAGATTGGATTTATTAAAACAGTGAATGAGCATGGAAGGACTGCGATATACCTCGATATACCTCTATACAGCTATATACCTTGTAGCACTTAAGACCCCAAACTGTTTAATAATTGCAAGCTAAGCCATCATGATCGAGGATAGATGCACAGGCTTCGTAAGTGGACGCGTCAATGCATGATGAACTGTGGTTGAGGTAGTTCTCCCTCTCACTCGTGGCGAGTGGCAAGGAGGCTCCATTACTTGCCTTCACAGAAAGAATTTTATTATCCTCCTGCTGTCATTTTCTCTCCAGTTTTCATTCTGTGCGAAGTCCATTATCGAGGGGCGGGTTTTATGAGCAAGTCAAGGAACGGCCTTTTTCCTCTTTACTGTGAACTTCCTTTTTTATTATTAACTTTATTATTACCAGCTGAAGATGCTCCTTCCTTTTATTAGCGGATGCAAGTACGTCTTACAGTAATGGTGTAGGCTGCATTTTAGTGCGCATTTTCCTGAAATTTGTGTACGCATTCTGAAGAATATGTGTGAAGAGAATGATCTCAAGTAGAGTTATGATGTATCTTGAGAAGCGTTGGGTGGTATTGTTGCGTGTATTATGCTGTATTATACAAGGCTTCACAGCGGCTGTTTTGTTAGTCTCGTGTTTATGGAACAGCTGGTCGTGTTTACTTGGCTTGCTGTACACGTGGCTTTGTGTTTACGTTTTTTCCCGCCATTTCTACGCTTAGCGTTGAGGTGGAGTAGGACGACGCGCGGTAAACAGTGCTTCGGTCTAGTTGAATGACTCGAGTGTTTGTCCCACACACCTGCAACAGTGACTGGATCCAGTTCTTTGTACTTACACCTGAGTGGAACCGGTTCTGTAAAAGGCATCAAGATGTGCTCTTAATTGAAATTGAAATTGAAATAAGTTTATTGAGGTAAAATAGACACAAAGGGATGAGGTAGCTCAAGCTATTCTCACCCCATTTTGAGCTCTTAATGGTTCTGGTGAATGCTAGTATGGAGCTTGAACCCTACAAATCGGTATTTGTAAACCCTGAGGCGTCTCCAGAGTTCGAGTCCCGCGGTTACTCTTGAAGATGAGCAGCACAAGGCCCACCACTACCCCCCCCCCCATCTACAAGCCCCCCAGTACTCCCCCCCATGCACAAGCCCCACTGCTTGTTATTCTTGCCCCCCCCCCAGACCTTCACAAGTATATTATGCACACATACACCTGAAGCTTTACGACACAATAAGCAGATGAACGTGGCTCAATCCTCTCACCCAAATTGGAGTTGAAGGAGAGTAAGGCGGAGCGATAAGGTAATCCCGTTTGTGCATTCTCATCCCCAATTTGGTGCGTCTTGATTACTCTTTATGGCACGGTGGATTTTGCTTTGTTTCTGTGAGTGGCGGGTTGGTAGGGGGTGGGTGAGGTGGGTGGGTGGGGGTGTTTGGAGGCTTTTTGGAGCGAAGTGAGTTAGGGGTGGGGCTGGGGGTGGGTGGGGTTGGGGGTGGAGTTGTGCTGATACTGAAAGTGGGATTTATGGATTGACCATCTGGCAACATGGAGCAAGGGTGTTGGAGATGCAGGGTTGTGTTGGGGAGAGTAGTGTAGGAGGAGGAGGAGGCTCAGTAGGCCTGGTTCCCTCCCCATAGTCAACATGGGCAGGGTTAATACCATCTCCTCGCTCTGTACTCTTAGGCATGTTCATACTGCAGCTCTCTCTCTCTCTCTCTCTCTCTCTCTCTCTCTCTCTCTCTCTCTCTCCTCTCTCTCTCTCTCTCTCTCTCTCTCTCTCTCTCTCCCTCCCTCCCTCCCTCTCTCTCTCTCTCTCTCTCTCTCTCTCTCTCTCTCTCTCTCTCCTCCCTCTCTCCACTTCCCCACCTCCGAAGATGTTGACAGCTTTAGTGGAAAGCATCATTTAGCGTCAGGCTTAATTGCTAAATGAACTTTTGTTGAGTTTATTTTTGTCAAGTTCTTCCCAAGTGAAGAACATGAAAATATCGAAAATTTGGGCCAACATCATTGATCTATGCCATTAGGTCACATTCAATAACATATATATATATATATATATATTATATAATATATATATATATATATATATATATATATATATTATATAATATATATATATATATATACATATATTATACACACACACACACACACAACAGGTGAGCTTGGACTCTGGGGTTAGTGGTACTTGGTCACACATTAAGCAGGTGACTCATGACAACCTCTCCCAGAAGTCACAACAAGCCTTAACAACACAGCCAACTTTAACAACCATGCTCCTAACATGCTCACTTCTCCAAAACGAAGTAACATATTTATGGATTTAATATTAAACCTCCAAAACTAAATCCTTAGTTATTGTTTAAAACAAAATTATGTAGGAAGCCATTGTGTTGCATTCTTAAATTTCATAAGAGATAAAATGTATTCTACTGATCACAAAAAATACTCTCCTCCACAATTTTTTTGTAATGCAAAAATTATTAACAAATAAGTTACCGAGGACTGAAATCTTAAGGTTATAAATTGTCGTAAATCTGCCTCTCTCGTGTGTAAGAACCAACTTACTTGGTTCATATTCTCTACCTACCTACCTCTCCATTCACCACCACACTGGACTGTTTTCTAAGAGAAGTTCCGGATCAAGCCGGGCTGTGGTGGGTATGTTGCCCTGCGGGCCGTTCCAAGCAGCAGCCTGGTGGTACCAAACTCTCACAGGACGAGCCTGGCTTCGGGCCGGACTTGGGGAGTAGAAGAACTCCCAGAACCCCATCAACCAGGTATTAAGCAGGTACCTATTGTGGTAACCCATTGCCCCTCTTACTGGTGGTGATGCCCCAGTGCCCTTCTGTCATCGTGGTCATAGACAGGAACTCTCACTGACGACCTGTCACCTCCTGGGTGAGCCGCATGACACCAAACAGTTAACATGACAGAATCAACCAAGCTATTAAACCTGTCAACCAAATTTCAAAGGCTCTCAAAACGGATGAGAACTCCTCAAGGTCATCATTTGAGAGAAACGTTACCCCTTCCAACACTAACCAGAAGACAGTTCACAATTGACTACAAGACCAAGAAGACAGTCAAGTTGCTCATGACGAACTCTCCCCGACAGTAAACAAACGCTTTGAAAGACACGGATGTCGTGTGAGTCTTTACACGCCCTCTTGGGGCAAGGCAGTCCCAAACGATCTTAAGTTATTGGCAAGACTACAACGTCTGTCTCGAGGCCTTTGACAATAGACAGACAACGAGGCTCCATCAACCAACACATGATTTTCCACACACACACACACACACACACACACACACACACACCACACACACACAGCCAGAGAGCCAGACCAAAGCTCTGGGACTAAAGAGCCAGAGCTCAACCCCGCAAGCACAATTAGGTGAGTACACACACACACACACACACACACACACACACACACACACACACCACACACACACACACACACACACACACACACACACACACACACACACCATCCACAAGATATCCCGACCAAACAGCACCAGTAATGGTCACCAGATACAACAATAGAGGGTTATACACAGGCGAAGCAGGACGTATCACTCACTCTCATCAAACTGTCTACAACCAGTTACCAGTCTGGGGGACCCAAGACGTCAGCCATCATGACTGGATAACTCACACACTCCACAGTTACAGCCCCGCTCCTGTGCCAGGCGAGTCCACCACGGGCTCACCATAACCCGTGCTACTTGGAACATTTTGTTTCCCAGTAGCTGAGTAGCTAAAACAACAACAAACTTGTATTCACTCCCCCCCCCCCTCTGCCTCTGAGGATGTTGACAGCTTCAATGAAACGAATCTTTTACCGTCGGTCCATATTGTAGAATGAACCTTGAAGAGTTTATTGGAAACTTCTTTACGAAGTTAACAACAGCATTAGAAATATAGAGAAGATTTGTTCCGTCATTCGTCTAACCCTTTCTGTCATATTCAAATAAAATATGTTACATGATAGACTGCTCCCAAAATATACTAATATATATATATATATATATATATATATATATTATATATATATAATATATATATATATATATATATATATAATCCATATGTAACTCCTTTTTTGTAACAAAGTTCAAATAAAGTAAATATATATGTGTACATACAAAAGAATGGGGGTGGTAGGAGAAGATAATATTAGTGTTCAGTGAGAAACCACAAGGTCTCCTCTGAATACTTTTTATTTCTTCTCCGAGGCTATGGGTCCCCACATTGGCACCAGAGGTGGTACCCTCACAAACTTATATATATATATATATATATATATATATATATATATATATATATATATATAATATTATATATATATATCTGCATATTCCAGCACATCACTTAGGAGCTTGGGTCCAAAAATTCATGGCGACAGTGACTTGTGTAGTGATTTTTCTGGCACATAATCAAGTGAGCGAGAGGGAGCTGGCGGACAATACGTAAAACACAATACTTAAGAGAGCCATAAAGATGGTCGGAAGC
The DNA here is from genome assembly GCF_040958095.1 of Procambarus clarkii. Classification (NCBI taxonomy): domain Eukaryota; kingdom Metazoa; phylum Arthropoda; class Malacostraca; order Decapoda; family Cambaridae; genus Procambarus; species Procambarus clarkii. The sequence goes on along the minus strand of NC_091218.1, from coordinate 21,932,792 downwards.
CGTGTAAACCTGAGGTTAGCGTTCGCAGCGTCTTGCTCCCTGTGACGCCACGATTAACCTCCTAATGTGCTCCCTGCTACACCACACCCTCCTTCCCTCCCCTACACACTCCACGCACCCCTCTCCCACACTCCACGCACCCTCCAACACACTCCACGCACCCTCCCCCACACTCCACGCACCCTCTCCCACACTCCATGCACCCTCCCCCACACTCCACGCACCCTCCCCCACACTCCACGCACCCTCCCCCACACTCCACGCACCCTCTCCCACACTCCACGCACCCTCTACCACACTCCATGCACCCTCTCCCACACTCCACGCACCCTCCCCCACACTCCACGCACCCTCTCCCACACTCCACGCACCCTCTACCACACTCCATGCACCCTCTCCCACACTCCACGCACCCTCTCCCACACTCCACGCACCCTCTCCCACACTCCACGCACCCTCTCCCACACTCCACGCACCCTCCAACACACTCCACGCACCCTCCAACACACTCCACACACCCTCTCCCACACTCCACGCACCCTCCAACACACTCCACGCACCCTCCCCCACACTCCACGCACCCTCTCCCACACTCCATGCACCCTCCCCCACACTCCACGCACCCTCTCCCACACTCCACGCACCCTCTCCCACACTCCACGCACCCTCCAACACACTCCACGCACCCTCTCCCACACTCCACGCACCCTCTCCCACACTCCACGCACCCTCCCCCACACTCCACGCACTCTCCCCCACACTCCACGCACCCTCTCCCACACTCCACGCACCCTCCACCACACTATAGACTCATTCCTTGTAATGTTTACTGACGATGGTAAAATTATGAGAAGGATAGAGACAGAGGCTAACAACAAGACACTGCAAGATGATCTGGACACATTGAAGGAATGGTTCAACAAATGGCTATTAGAGTTGAACTCAAGCAAGTGTACAGTAATGAAGATAGCTGTAGGGAGCAGGAGGCCAAACACAAGGTACCAGTTGGAGACGAAATCCTTCAGGAATCAGGAGTGAGAAAGATCTGAGGGTTGATATTGCGCTAGACTTGTCCTCTGAGACCCACATCAAAATTACTATCAGCGGCATATGCAAGGCTGGCAAATATAATAACTGCCTTTAGAAACTTGTGTAAGGAATCATTCAAGACCTTTGTATACCTCATATGTTAATAATGGAATATACATCTCCAGCATGGAGTCCATACCTAGTCGAACTCAAAGCGAAGTTAGAAAAGGTTCAGAGATATGCCACCAGGCTAGTCCCCGAGCTGAGAGGCATGAGCTACGAGGAAACACTATGGAATTAAACCTCACGACGCTGAAAGTGGGAGTCTTATTTTGAGTTATTGAGATCAGGTGGTTCAGTATTTTACGGAACGTAAGTTCTGTATTATTTAAGTGTCGAGTTTATTGCTCTGAACAGTTTCCAAGGCCAGCCTTTTGACTGACCTTTGACAACTTAAACCCCTGTATTAGACCACATCAAACACTTCATTGACTGAGCCCATTTCCAAACGAGCTGAACTCTGAGCTTATTTCTAATTAATTAATTTATATATTTATTTATAAGAATCACTGGACCGTGTAAATTCAGGTTATTAACAAAGGGTAATTGCCAGCTGGCTAGGAGAACCCGTAGGTCATTATATTCATGAAGAAGTACTGAAGAAGTACCCCTTCCCCCACAACACCCCCCCCTCCCCCACAACACCCCCCCCTCCCCCACAACACCCCCCCCCCCCCCCTCCCCCACAACACCCCCCCTCCCCCACAACACCCCCCCCTCCCCCACAACACAACACCCCCCTCCCCTCGTCTACTGACGCTGCTGTTACTGAGCGTTACTTGGACGTATGTCTCAACGTCTTCTCTTTGACATCTTAAGTTTCGTTACGATAATTGTTGCTTTCAGTAGTTGTTCATATATTCAATTACTTCTACCAGAAGTATTCTTGGAGTGGTTCTTGGGAGGTCTTTGTATACTTGGCCTGGGGGCTAAGCCTGGGGGGCCAAGCCTGGGGGGCCAAGCCTGGGGGGGGCCAAGCCTAGGGGGGGCCAAGCCTGGGGGGCCAAGCCTAGGGGGGGCCAAGCCTGGGGGGGCCAAGCCTAGGGGGGGCCAAGCCTGGGGGGGGCCAAGCCTAGGGGGGGCCAAGCCTGGGGGGGCCAAGTCTAGGGGGGGCCAAGCCTGGTGGCCAAACCTGAGGGGCCAAGCCTGGGGGGGGGCCAAGCCTGGTGGGCCCAACTTGGTGGCCAAACCTGAGGGGCCAAGCCTGGGGGGGGCCAAGCCTGGGGGGGGGGCCAAGTCTGGGGGGCCCAGCTTGGTGGCCAAACCTGAGGGCCCAAGCCTGGGGGGGCCAAGCCTGGAGGGGCCAAGCCTGGGGGGGCCAAGCCTGGGGGGGCCAAGCCTGGGGGGCCCAGCTTGGTGGCCAAACCTGAGGGGCCAAGCCTGGGGGGGGCCAAGTCTGGGGGGCCCCAGCTTGGTGGCCAAACCTGAGGGGCCAAGCCTGGTGGCCAAGCCTGGTGGCCAAGCCTGGGAGGCCAAGCCTGGGGGGCCAAGCCTGGAGGGGCCAAACCTGAGGGCCAAGCCTGGGAGGCCAAGCCTGGTGGCCAAACCTGAGGGGCCAAGCCTGAGGGCCAGTCTGGAGGCCAAACCTGAGGGGCCAAGCCTGAGGGGCCAGTCTGGAGGCCAAGCCTGGGGGACAATCTTGACTTGTGATAACTTGACCCAATGGCTGTTTCTTGGACTCTGCCCTCTGGTGGCCCACATATTCACTTCGACCATCTCTGAATTATTATTTCAGATTCTCTGTTGTCTTTCCGTGCATTGATTAGTCATTCTCCCGCTTCTTGAGTTTTATCATTATTCCCCCCCATTTCTGCCAGTTTGTTCTCGCCTCTCTTTTGCTTCTGCTCTTCCTTGGAGCCATCTCTCGTGTGTGTGTCCCCAGTTCTTTCTTGAATATTTCATCTTTACTTCTTGTGCATTGCCGCCCTGCTCCTCTGAGCACCCCGTCATGCTGTGTGTGGGGTCTCATCCCCTTGCATGGTGTGTAAGGCATTAATACACACACACACACACACACACACACACACACACACACACACACACACACACACACATACACACACACACACACACACACACACACACGCACACACACACACACACACACACACACATATGACTGGCAGACATCCCATGTGCAAGATCTTCGATAGAATAGAGGTAGTGAAGGTGCCATATGCAGACTCAGAGAACACTGTATGAACATCAGAGAACGCTGTATGAACATCAGAGAACACTGTATGAACATCAGAGAACACTGTATAAACATCAGAGAGCACTGTATGAACATCAGAGATCACTGTATAAACATCAGAGATCACTGTATGAACATCAAAGAACACTGTATGAACATCAGAGAACACTGTATGAACATCAGAGAATACTGTATGAACATCAGAGAACACTGTATGAACATCAGAGAACACTGTATGAACATCAAAGAACACTGTATGAACATCAGAGAATACTGTATGAACATCAGAGAATACTGTATGAACATCAGAGAACACTGTATGAACATCAGAGAACACTGTATGAACATCAGAGAACACTGTATGAACATCAGAGAACACTGTATGAACATCAGAGAACACTGTATGAAACATCAGAGACACTGTATGAACATCAGAGAACACTGTATGAACATCAGAGAACACTATGAACATCAAAGCTCCACGACTTTCCAATAACCTCCCAACCAGCATAAAAAATATTAGCAAAAAAAAGTGGACTTTTAAGACAAAATTAGACTTATGTTCCTGCAAGACGTCCGCAAGACCAAGCAGGTTGTAGTGGACACTCATACGGGCCGCTCCAAGCAACAGTCTACTGGACCAAGTTATCACAAGTCAAGAGCTTGGGGGGAGGAGTAGAAGAACCTCAAACTCACTCTCTCCAGACACACGTTTGTGACACACAAACAGAAACAAATGGGCAAAGTTTCTTTCACCCTGAATGCCCCTGTTACCTAGCAGTAAATAGGTACCTGGGAGTCAGCTGTCACGGGCTGCTTCCTGGGGGTGGAGGCCTGGTCGAGGACCGGGCCGCGGGGACGCTAAAGCCCCGAAATCATCTCAAGATAACCTCAAGATAACACTCCATAGATTAAAGTCATGGAGGGGGGGGGGGAGATCTCTAAAACATTAAGTCCACGTAGGTTCATTATCACGTGATATCATACATGATATCAAGACCCATTTTGTTTACTATTGTTTTTGTACCAAACAATGTGCTCTTTAAGGTTTCATAGCGTCTATAAGACTCGAGTTATGAGGTAATGTTGTAGTGAGATTCTATGTGGGCTCTGTGGAGGTGTTGTGGACTCTATGGAGGTGTTGTGGACTCTATGGAGGTGTTTGTGGGCTCTGTGGAGGTGTTGTGGGCTCTGTGGAGGTGTTGTGGACTCTGTGGAGGTGTTGTGACTCTGTGGAGGTGTTGTGGACTCATATGGAGGTGTTGTGGAGTCTGTGGAGGTGTTGTGGAGTCTGTGGAGGTGTTGTGGACTCTATGGAGGTGTTGTGGGCTCTGTGGAGGTGTTGTGGACTCTATGGAGGTGTTGTGGACTCTGTGGAGGTGTTGTGGAGTCTGTGGAGGTGTTGTGGACTCTATGGAGGTGTTGTGGACTCTGTGGAGGGTGTTGTGGACTCTGTGGAGGTGTTGTGGACTCTGTGGAGGTGTTGTGGACTCTGTGGAGGTGTTGTGGACTCTGTGGAGGTGTTGTGGACTCTGTGGAGGTGTTGTGGGCTCTGTGGAGGTGTTGTGGACTCTGTGGGGTGTTGTGGACTCTGTGGAGGTGTTGTGGGCTCTGTGGATGTGTTGTGGGCTCTATGGAGGTGTTGTGGGGACTCTATGGAGGTGTTGTGGAGTCTGTGGAGGTGTTGTGGAGTCTGTGGAGGTGTTGTGGACTCTATGGAGGTGTTGTGGGCTCTGTGGAGGTGTTGTGGACTCTATGGAGGTGTTGTGGACTCTGTGGAGGTGTTGTGGAGTCCTGTGGAGGTGTTGTGGAGTCTGTGGAGGTGTTGTGGACTCTATGGAGGTGTTGTGGACTCTATGGAGGTGTTGTGGACTCTATGGAGGTGTTGTGGACTCTACGGAGGTGTTGTGGACTCTGTGGAGGTGTTGTGGACTCTGTGGAGGTGTTGTGGAGTCTGTGGAGGTTGTTGTGGACTCTATGGAGGGTGTTGTGGACTCTATGGAGGTGTTGTGGACTCTGTGGAGGTGTTGTGGACTCTATGGAGGTGTTGTGGACTCTATGGAGGTGTTGTGGAGTCTGTGGAGGTGTTGTGGACTCTATGGAGGGTGTGTGGACTCTATGGAGGTGTTGTGGACTCTGTGGAGGTGTTGTGGACTCTATGGAGGTGTTGTGGACTCTGTGGAGGTGTTGTGGACTCTATGGAGGTGTTGTGGACTCTGTGGAGTGTTGTGGCGTCCTGTGGAGGTGTTGTGGACTCTATGGAGGTGTTGGTGGACTCTGTGGAGGTGTTGTGGACTCTGTGGAGGTGTTGTGGACTCTATGGAGGTGTTGTGGACTCTATGGAGGTGTTGTGGACTCTATGGAGGTGTTGTGGGCTCTGTGGAGGTGTTGTGGACTCTATGGAGGTGTTGTGGACTCTATGGAGGTGTTGTGGACTCTATGGAGGTGTTGTGGACTCTATGGAGGTGTTGTGGGCTCTGTGGAGGTGTTGTGGACTCTGTGGAGGTGTTGTGGACTCTATGGAGGTGTTGTGGACTCTATGGAGGTGTTGTGGAGTCTGTGGAGGTGTTGTGGACTCTGTGGAGGTGTTGTGGACTCTATGGAGGTGTTGTGGACTCTATGGAGGTGTTGTGGACTCTATGGAGGTGTTGTGGACTCTGTGGAGGTGTTGTGGAGTCTGTGGAGGTGTTGTGGACTCTATGGAGGTGTTGTGGACTCTATGGAGGTGTTGCGGAGTCTGTGGAGGTGTTGTGGACTCTATGGAGGTGTTGTGGACTCTATGGAGGTGTTGTGGAGTCTGTGGAGGTGTTGTGGACTCTATGGAGGTGTTGTGGACTCTGTGGAGGTGTTGTGGACTCTATGGAGGTGTTGTGGACTCTATGGAGGTGTTGTGGACTCTGTGGAGGTGTTGTGGACTCTATGGAGGTGTTGTGGACTCTATGGAGGTGTTGTGGAGTCTGTGGAGGTGTTGTGGACTCTGTGGAGGTGTTGTGGACTCTATGGAGGTGTTGTGGACTCTATGGAGGTGTTGTGGACTCTATGGAGGTGTTGTGGACTTTATGGAGGTGTTGTGGATTCCGTAGAGGTGTTGTGGACTCTATAGAGGTGTTGTGGACTCTATAGAGGTGTTGTGGACTCTATGGAGGTGTTGTGGACTCTATGGAGGTGTCGTAGATTCTGTGGATTCTGCTGTTGTCAGAGTCTGTGGATTGGGAGGTGTTACCGTCTGGGGGGCGCCCTCGTTATGACAGGATTAATATAAATCCCACACACTGTAATGACTTCCCTTGTGTCACAGGATTAATATAAATCCACACACTGTAATGACTTCCCTTGTGTCACAGGATTAATATAAATCCCACACACTGTAATGACTTCCCTTGTGTCACAGGATTAATATAAATCCCACACACTGTAATGACTTCCCTTGTGTCAGCGCTGGCTATAATTACCGGCCAGATTGTCCGACATCTACACAAGAATATTTCTTGACCTCACTTTTTTGCCTTGCTTGTATCAAAATATTTACAGAGACTATTCATTAGGAGCCAAAAATAGAAGCATTCGAGGCTGAGCTAGACGACTACAAAATACCAATATATTAGCGACTATGATGAAAGGCAATTTTCGCTGTAATTGCTGTAGTGTGTGTGTGTGTGTGTGTGTGTGTGTGTGTGTGTGTGGGTGTGTGTGTGTGTGTGTGTGTGTGTGTGTGTGTGTGTGTGTGTGTGTGTGTGTGTGTGTGTGTGTGTGTGTGTGTGCGTGTGTATATATGTGTGTATGTGTGGTGTCAACCCGTTCTCGCAAATTTAATAAGTCAATATTGACTTATTAAATATGTGCATAGGTGACATACTTAACATAATAGATACCCTTAAAAAGATTTATAGAAAACACCGACCTTACCTAACCTACTTAGTATGTTAAGATAAGCATCTTATTGCTTCGTAATTACAATTATTACCTAACCTATAATAGGTATAAGTTAAGTAATAATTGTAATTACGAAGCAATAAGATGCTTATCTTAAGATACTAACAAGGTTAGGTAAGGTCAGTGTTTTCTATGAATCTTTTAAGGGTATCTATGACCAAAGAGACCAAAGGACCAAAAGGTATCTAGGACCAAAGAGCCAGAGCTCAACCCCCGTAAGCACAACTAGGTGAGTATTCACCCCATACAAATTTTGTTCTTGGGGTGTTCTTGGGTGTTCTTGGGGTGCTCGTCTGCCATATGTGAGCTCTCGAGTCCTCGCGAAGATCTCAAATTACATTTTATGATGGTAGGGAGAACGATTTATGACATGAATGATGCGCTCTGTCCTGAGCTTGATGACCCAGCCATCAGCAGGCGAGGGGCGCTCTGTACTGCTGGCACCCTCTACTGTGTGTCCCTGCTGGTGGCTCTCTCTCTCTCTCTCTCCTCTCTCTCTCCTCTCTCTCTCTCTCTCTCTCTCTCTCTCTCTCTCTCTCTCTCTCTCTCTCTCTCTCTCTCTCTCTCTCTCTCTCTCTCTCTCTCTCTCTCTCTCTCTCTCTCCCCCCCCCCCCACCCACCCTTAGCCTCATCAGCCACACCACACACATTCCATATTACACACACACACACACACACCACACACACACACACACACCACACACACACACACACACACACACACACACACACACTCACACACACACACATGGATGGAAGCAGATGAGTCATAGATATGTAAGAAAGTTTGATGCAAAACAAAAAATGTTGGGGAGCCATTGCATTAGACAGCCGGTGGCTGGAAAGGCGGATCTAAAGAACTGAAGCTCGACACTCCGGTTACTAATAGACGAGTAGAAACAGGCGACTATCCCACACAGGCTCCCAACTCTCCCACACCTGCCACACCTGCCACACCTGCCACACCTCCCACACCTGCCACACCTGCCACACCTCCCACACCTGCCACACCACTTTACAGTAACTAAGCGAGTCCCTACACTCCTCCAGACACTCACACACACAAGACAATCTCTGTCATGTTTTAGTGAGCGTAAAAAAACTTATCAGGAATAATGCAACACGGCGACGAACAATGTTGTGTGTTGAACTAACATTTTTAAAATGGCGCGAAGTGCAGTGGGTCACGCTAAGTCTCTTATCCGGTGGTATAACACACCACCTACAGTACTCTCCGGGTATAACACACCACCCTGCTGTGGTGTGTTATGTCCCAGGAACGACTACGAAGGCTGTGTCCTCCCCTTGTCCTCCCCTTGCCCAAGGGAGAGGAAACTTTCGCACATGACAACAAAGAAATGAATACTGGCGGCTACAATACGATATTATTTTCACTGAACCCCTGAACACATTAAAGGTTAATGATTCCGAACGATTTGTGTATGAATGTGACGCCAACATTGAACTCCATATCAGATGTCGCCCTAACCCCACTGGACTTGGAACTAGCCATAGACAGTATGTCCCAGGAACTCCCCACCAGGATCACTATGACATGGCCTTGGATGCCACGGAAGTCAAGCAAAATAGGGGGTATAATGGGGATATGAGAACCATATAATAGGGGAGGTTTGAAGACCATATAATGGGGGGTTATAAGAACGATATTCGCAGCGATTGAAGTCATCCTGGTACCTAATAGGACTGGTGGTGGTGTCATACTGGTACCTAATGGTACCTAATAGGACTGGTGGTGGTGTCATACTGGTACCTAATAGCACTGGTGTGGTGGTCGACACTAGCGAAGGGGTTTGGGGCCATACTGGGTAATCCACTGAGGTCTGCAATCCTAAGAAGGTAAACCCCCCCCTTGACTTCACGAAGAATAATTAGTATATATGGAGCAGAGAGAGAGAGAGAGAGAGAGAGAGAGAGAGAGAGAGAGAGAGAGAGAGAGAGAGAGAGAGAGGAGAGAGAGAGGCAGGCTTTATAAGTCTCTCTCTTGCAATGTATTTCACAGAGTTAAGAGCTTGTTAAGAAGTCAAAGCCCTTCTTAATCCGTGTTTACTGGTGGAGGAAGTTCAGTGTTCACTTGAAGGGGCTGGCCAGTGGTGGAGGTGAGAGGTGGCCGCTGTGACCAGTGCTGGAGACGCGGAAAATTTATTTTTTATGGTACTTTTACGTTTAACATTTCTAGGGACTCGTGTTTGTGCTCAAGATGGTTCCCGGACATGTTGTTCCTTGTTTACTCCCCTCTTCCCCTCCCCTCTTCCCCTTCCCCTCGGTGAATGTCTATGGAGATGAAATAAAAATGACGAAACATCTCCTCTTCAAACTCTGCATGGAGTCTGCCTCCACTATTTCACTATTGTGACACTGAAACTTTACCTAACCTGATTCATTTAGGTAAATAATTTTCCCCCTAACTCTTAACCAATGTCCTTGTTTCATTGCCCAGAGAATATTACATGTGGTGATCATGTCTCCTCAGTTTCTCCTCTCTTCAAGAGTCACGATTCGACTAAACTCAATTCTCTCAGTTCTGGAACTAGCCTTATGTCATACATCTGGATTACTTCTATCTTTGTTGTGTTTTCAACGAGATCGAGACTCGAAGATGGCGCTGCATATTCCAGTAAAGGTCTGACATACGTTACACTCAAGGTCATGTTTGTTAAAAACAATTATTGCTTGCCAACCTTGCACATTCATCTAATAACATACGTTTGACGCGAGCCTCGAATTTGTGTGCCTAATTAACTAAATGTACTCACCTGTGGGTACTTGCCTAGATGGGCCGCTCCAAGCAACAGCCTGGTGGACCAAATTCTCACAAGTCGAGCCTGGCCTCGGGCCGGGCTTGGGGAGTAGAAGAACTCCCAGAACCCCATCAACCAGGTATATGTGGGCCTGCGGGCCGCTCCCAGCAACAGCCTGGTAGACCAAACTCTCACAAGTCGAGCCTGGCCTCGGGCCGGGCTTGGGGAGTAGAAGAACTCCAGAACCCCATCAACCAGGTATATGTGGGCCTGCGGACCGCTCCAAGCAACAGCCTGGTAGACCAAACTCTCACAAGTCGAGCCTGGCCTCGGGCCGGACTTGGGGAGTAGAAGACCTCCCAGAACCCCATCAACCAGGTATCAAGCAGGTAACTCATCTAGTTGTCCTAAATGTGCTCATCTAGATGTGCTTGCAAGGTCGCCCATCAGTAGTTCACTGTAATGACTTTTCACTTGGCTTTCCTATAACAATTTACGTATAAAATAGTTTAACGAATTAACATCAAACACTTCCTCGTTTAATCTAATTATTTAACAACGTGTGCGTGTTTTACCCGGAGTGTACTGTACGAAGGATGGTCAACACGTCCGCTTAATAACACGTCGTATTATGACGTAGAAGTTACTTAAGGCCAAAATTCACCGTACTAGAAAATGGTAGCGACTCGCGAAATTGACTTACTGTTCCGTTTTCTGTTGTGGGTCCTCTGGTAGGTTAGGATAAGGACACGTTAGTAGGACAGTTTCTTGACGTTGGGAACACTGGCGAGAACAGGCTTGGGTCTGCGGCGACACCGTACCTTCGTGAGTGTGTGTAATTATCTAAGTGTAATTACCTAATTGTAGTTACAGGATGAGAGCTACGCTCGTGGTGTCCCGTCTTCCCAGCACTCTTTGTGTGTGTGTGTGTGTGTACTCACCTAGTTGTACTCACCTAGTTGTGTTTGCGGGGGTTGAGCTCTGGCTCTTTGGTCCCGCCTCTCAACCGTCAATCAACAGGTGTACAGATTCCTGAGCCTATCGGGCTCTGTCATATCTACACTTGAAACTGTGTATGGAGTCAGCCTCCACCACATCACTGCCTAATGCATTCCATTTGTGTGTGTGTGTGTGTGTGTGTGTGTGTGTGTGTGTGTGTGTGTATGTGTACTCACCTAATTGTGCTTGCGGGGGTTGAGCTTTGGCTCTTTGGTCCCGCCTAAGACGCCTGGAGCCGCCTAAGACTCCAGCACGTCTTTGGTCCTTTGTGTGTGTGTGTGTGTGTGTGTGTGTGTGTTGTGTGTGTGTGTGTGTGTGTGTGTGTGTGTGTGTGTGTTTGTGTGTGTGTGTGTGTGCGCGCGCGCGCGTGTGTCGGCCGGAGGCTGCATAAAAGCCTCTCCCACAACACCACCATCAAAATACAACACTCAGGTGACTTGCTAGAAAATTACATTCAGTATATTATGAGCCCCGAGCCAAGTGCGCGGCGCCCCAGGGTACGCGCCTCGCGCCTCGCTAGAACCTACGCTACTTTTACGCTCTCAACAATTATCTCTGTTTATGTGATACAATTACTCGGTGCTGTTGCACAAAATATACACTGAGAACCGAGGTATTGTACCTACAAGGCTCCCTGGATTAGTTAGAGACATTCTAGACCAAGAAGCTCTGAGGCTGGCTAGCAGAAGCCTCGACTCTGTCTCATATATGAAGATTATCCTTCTCAGTGAAGCTTGGATAATGCATTTTATAGTTGTTTGCTTCTCTGGAATGTTAGTGTGTGTGTGTGTATATATGTTTACTAGATTGGGTACCCGGTGGTGCCCAGGTCGACCCCAAAGGTTTGCGTCAGTTAAGTGCGCAGCAAGCCCCGCAGAATGCAAATGTGTTACCTGAACATGCATTTAGCATGTCAATATCAGAGTAGAGCAATATAATGAATAAATAATATGCTCATGGAGGCCTACTACTAATAATAACTATTGATTCCCTTCCGAACATTTCATCTTCAGTGACTTCATGAAAGGGGGCATGAAGGGTTGACCCTGAACCCTTATGATAGTCCTTCTACACCTACCAGTCACTCTGCAAAGTTGGGTGAGGCTAGCCCCCCAAGTACATGTCCTCCATCCCCAAACGCATTCTAATTTATAATGCGTTCCAAGTTATAATATATTTATGTTCATGAGGTTGGACGCCAGATGCTAGAGGCTAGCCTCGCTCAACTTTGCACCGTGACCACTGTGGGGAACAGGCCCAGCATAGTTGGGTCGGGGTCACCAGAATTCCAGAGAGAACAGCATGCCACGATGACCCATGGTGACTGCTTGGCTCAATACTTTGAAAACAAACATTAAAAACAGTTACGTTTTTGTAATGTAAAATATTAATTGCTGATCTCAGGAAATTAAAAAAATCTAATCATATTTTCTCCATAGCAGCAAAAACACAATATACGACCTCGTCACCCAAACTTTCTCATTTGCCCTTCCCCAACACACTCCACACTCCCCCAACACACTCCACACTCCCCAACACACTCCACACTCCCCCCCAACACACTCCACACTCCCCAACACACTCCACACACCCAACACACTCCACACTCCCCCAACACACTCCACACTCCCCCAACACACTCCACACTCCCCCAACACACTCCTCCCCCCCCCCCGCGCTACCAGCTACACCCCCTCCCCCCCCACACACAGCAGCCTCCTAAACACCATAATTACACATTTAAGAGGTTGCATCTGAAGCTAAACATCTCAGCACCTTCGCTTGCACAAGAACATTGCTTGCGGGGTTGTCTTCCGTCTCCCTACACTTCTCCAGACACACTCACACACACGAGACAATCTCCGTCATGTTTTAGTGAGCGTAAAAAAACTTATCAGGAATAATGCAACACGGCGAACAATGTTCTGTGTTGAACTAACATTTTTAAAATGGCGCGAAGTGCAGCGGGTCACGCTAAGTCTCTTATCCGGTGGTATAACACCCCACCTACAGTACTCTCCGGGTATAACACACCACCTACAGTACTCTCCGGGTATAACACACCACCTACAGTACTCTCCGGGTATAATACACCACCTACAGTACTCTCCGGGTATAACACACCACCTACAGTACTCTCCGGGTATAACACACCACCTACAGTACTCTCCGGGTATAATACACCACCTACAGTACTCTCCGGGTATAATACACCACCTACAGTACTCTCCGGGTATAATACACCACCTACAGTACTCTCCGGGTATAATACACCACCTACAGTACTCTCCGGGTATAATACACCACCTACAGTACTCTCCGGGTATAACACACGACTAGGACACTGTCCCCCAAGGAGGTCACTATATGCAGGTAAGACAATGGTGGAGGAACGGGATGCGTTGTGCATCTCTTGATGGTCCTTATATGCGAAGTGCTGCCGGCGCGAGTAGTTAGCGGACTCCGGGATAGTAGTGGGTAGTAGAGGGATAGTTAGGGACCGTAATAACACCTAAATACCTATTCGTGCTGGCCGTACACACACACACACACACACACACCACACACACACACACACACACACACACACACACACACCCACCACACACACACAAACACACACACACACACAACACACACACACCAGGTCTAAACGATAACACCAGGTGTGTAATTATCCCATCCTCCCCCCCCCCTCCCCTTCCCTTCCCTCCCCCCACCACCACCACCACCCTACTCGTCCAATACCCCCCCCCCACCCCCTCTTCCATCACCCCCCCTTCTCCCTATTCCCCTTCTCTCCCTGCCACACACACGCCCATCAGAACATAAGAGGAAGTAGTTACGTACACGGACCGCTGAGGTCAGCACGTACACGGACCGCTGAGGTCATCACGTACACGGACCGCTGAGGTCAGCACGTACACGGACCGCTGAGGTCAGCACGTACACGGACCGCTGAGGTCAGCACGTACAAGGACCGCTGAGGTCAGCACGTACACGGACCGCTGAGGTCATCACGTACACGGACCGCTGAGGTCAGCACGTACACGGACCGCTGAGGTCAGCACGTACACGGACCGCTGAGGTCAGCACGTACACGGACCGCTGAGGTGAGCACGTACACGGACCGCTGAGGTCAGCACGTACAAGGACCGCTGAGGTCAGCACGTACACGGACCGCTGATGTCATCACGTACACGGACCGCTGAGGTCAGCACGTACAAGGACCGCTGAGGTCAGCACGTACAAGGACCGCTGAGGTCAGCACGTACACGGACCGCTGAGGTCAGCACGTACAAGGACCGCTGAGGTCATCACGTACACGGACCGCTGAGGTCAGCACGTACACGGACCGCTGAGGTCATCACGTACACGGACCGCTGAGGTCAGCACGTACACGGACCGCTGAGGTCACGTACACGGACCCCTCAGGTCAGCACGTACACGGACCGCTGAGGTCATCACGTACACGGACCCCTCAGGTCAGCACGTACACGGACCGCTGAGGTCAGCACGTACACGGACCGCTGAGGTCATCACGTACACGGACCCCTCAGGTCAGCACGTACACGGACCCTCAGGTCAGCACGTACACGGACCCCTCAGGTCAGCACGTACAAGGACACCTTTTTCTCCTAAATGCTTCCGTCCTTCTTACTAAATCGAATTAAGTGGTTGAGAATTATGAGCGGGTTTTTGGCTGGGAGTCGAGACGGAAGGTGTTGTCTTTCTCCATGAACTCTTAAATACTCCTAAATACTTTATACCAGTCCACGATAATCCCGGATTAAAGCAAATTTAACATTAACATTTTCCTAACACAATTACAAAAAATATTGAATGTGGGTCGATCGCTATTATAGGAATCCCCGACTGGAAAGTTTAAGAACACCTTCCTAGTAGCTGGCGTTACTAAGTTGTAAAATTAACCTATCTTGAGGTTATCTTGAGGTTATCTT